>NC_139516.1:23124466-23319466 GCF_947247035.1 Vipera ursinii | reverse complement strand
ATTTTAGGCAGGATCTCCCTTCAGCCTTGTCCTTCTCAATAGGGACTCGGGACCAGTCAGCTGTTTTACTCCTCCCCTCAATGCAGCACCAAAGTCTAGCTCAGTCTCTGTAATAAAGGCATTGGAGAAGCACATGTTCTGTAGTTTTTATATGTTCAGAGTCACAGAGGCATTGTCTGTCAGCATAAGGAATCTTCCTGTATCATCCTTTAAAGACAGCTGAGGGAATGTCAGAGCAAGGGCCCTCTGGTGGTTAAGTACTTTAAAGTTTATTTTATTATGTCATAGGGAAGGCAGAGTATCGGTTGGATTCATGACAATTCAGAGAACTAATTTGTTGTAGTGGTTAAGGCATCAGGCTAGAAACTGGGAAACCTTGAATTCTAGTCCTGCCTTAGGCATAAAGCTGAGCAATTTTGGGCCAGTCACACACTCTCAGCCCTAGGAAGGAGACAATAGCAAACCACTTCTGAAAAACCTTGCCGAGAAAACTGCAGGGACTAGTTC
Organism: Vipera ursinii; assembly: GCF_947247035.1. NCBI lineage: Eukaryota > Metazoa > Chordata > Lepidosauria > Squamata > Viperidae > Vipera > Vipera ursinii. The sequence goes on along the minus strand of NC_139516.1, from coordinate 23,318,959 downwards.
AGACAATTGCCAGGAGTCAACACTGACTTCAAGCCATGCACACACAGGCACATATATATACATGCATGCACACAAAAACCCATTATCCTAATACACAAACCCATATTATGAAAATAATCTTAGAATAGGGGTTGATTACAAATGAGTCAGCAATGAGATATGCTGCATCAACACCATTATAATTTTCAAATCATAGTAATTACACTGTGTAGCAATCTGAATTGGTCAGACTCCATCTCAAATATTATCTCCATTCCCAGGTAATACAATTTAAGAAGTATTTAGAAAAAATGGATAGTTTTCCTATGAAAAAAAGATTGAATGAGTTTGGTATGTTTATATTTGAGAAAAGATGATAGACCGAAGCATCTGTAGCAAGGGGGAGGAGGGATTAAGGGGGGTCAGGACTTTGATTGCATGATCATGCTCACACTCTTGACCTTTTTCATTCCCTATGTGGATATTCCTACAGAGGGAAGATATAATACCGCTCTTCAAATAGCAGAAACAATGTTCCATAGAAGAACTTGTACTTTCTTGCATGCAACAGGATAATGAAGGTAAGTGTAGTAAAGTAGTTTCTAACTGAACGTTAGAGTAAACTTTGTAATAGGAAGAGCATATGAGTGTAACCAGTTGCCTAGAAAGGTAGAGGGTATGCAATCATCTCAAGGAAGTTTTAAACTAGATACTTCCACTGGGCAGGAGTTTGGAGTCAGTGGCCTAAATGCTCCTTCCAACTTGTAGAAAACTGGGGATAGTTTGCATGTTGTTTGCTTAGCAACAAGATATTACAAACGTCTCCAGAGCTACTTACAACCTAGTTTTGGAGTTCCAACAGGAACATGCACAGACACTCACACACACTCACAGTCACATTTGCATTTTCAATGCTTGATAACTGACTCACATTTATGGCTATTTTACAGTGTCCCAAAGTCCTGTGAGCCCAAGTTTTGGTGTTTTTTGTCAGTTTCTGGCAAAAAATGCCCATTGAAAAAAATGGGTTTGCTTAAAAACTGTGGCATTCACTTCACAATCACTGGGGGGGGAAGAGTTGTAAAATCAGGCATGGTCACCTGGTGACCTATTTAACAATTGCCACAATTTAATCCCAGGTTCAATTGGGGTAGTAAGTGGAGGACTATCTATATATTGAATGGGTTCTACTGGATTCATTTGGCAAAATGGCATTTACTTTTCTTTTTTTTTAAAAAATGCTTTTTTTCAACACGGTTAGTACTAAAACTTTTATAGCCCAAATGAGATGGTTGGTTTGTAGAACAGGGCTGCACAAGAGGTACTACTTCAAAGAGTTGAGGGAGTAGAGAAAGCTTGCAGAAGATATTTAATCACTGCTGAACAAATAGTCTAGCGATAAAGATAACTAACAAACTTAGCAGTGAATGCAGAAGCTTAACACAGATGTTGATTTTCAGAAAGGCAAAACGAAACTAGAAATGCTATACAGTAGATATGAACCAGATTAGTAGAAAATAGAATTTGTAAACCCAGAATTTGTTTTGTGGAGTTGTAGTTCTCTCCTTCCTGGTAAAGGAGGGCTGGCTATTCTAAGATTTTGACTTGTTCCATGTCTAAGGTTATCGTAACCCTACTTTTAAAGGTAGAGACACAGTAGTCCTCAATTTACAACCATAATGGAACCTGCCCATGGAGCCTGTGACTGATCTGATTTTACAGTCTGTTTTGCAGCATTCGTTAAGTAAACACCACAACTGAAAAGTGAATCAATGGTTCACTATGAGCACAGTTTTGCTGAAAACCAGAAGTGCCTTTCAGCAAAACCATTGTAAATTATGGTCACGGGACCATGGGATGTTGCAAAGAGCTATAAATGTGGCTGTGTTGCCAAGCAGTTGAGGTTTGGTCACATGACTTCAAGAGGGAGGCCTGACCATCATAAGTTCACATCCAGGTCATAAACGACCCCAAGGTAGGTCCATGGTAACTTCGAAGAGTCACTAAGTCAAAGACTAACTGTATATAAGATTCCACTGTAATCTTATGGAAGAGCAACTAGGTTTCTTCAAAGTGTTTTAGGAAAAACATATTTTGAATATTAAATATGCTACCTTTTTTGTTTATATAAGCACTCGAGGCAGTTTACAATAAAAGGGAAGCTGAATTAAAAATTGGTTGGAAGGATATATAATCTGCAAAACACTAGGTCACAAATTTCCTTTCTCTGACTCTACCAAAATATTTAAACATTTCTGCTCAAATGAGAAGAAAATGTAAAAAGAAAAAAAAAACCTTCAGATTCTTACTGGAAAAGATTGTGCTAAAACTTTTGGGTGTGGAAATCCAGTAAGGATCATTGTGATATTAGGGAGTCAGGAAAAGTGGTTATTTAACCACATGGTGGAGCTGTGCCAAAAGAAAAAAAAATATCTAAGTTCAAGGTGAAAGTGCTGGCTTTTTGCTTTTTCAAATAGGACTTGCAACATACTGTTGCAATTAGAAGCATTTGGGTTTTTAGGGTACCAGCCAAGTATGTCCATTTTCCTTCCCTGGTTTTACACACATTTGCACATGCACACATGCTGTTCAGCATACCAACATATTCAGTGAAAGGTTCTCCTGACGCCTCACTCTCAGTCCATGGCTACTATTGCGGACAACTCAGGATTCTGTGTAATTTCTGTTACAGCATCTCCCAAAGGATTTTGGAAATTGAAGTCTGGTGAGGCGGTTGAGAGATCTTTAGTCTTGCCACTTTGTCACTCAACTCTCCAGTTCCCAAGATATCAGTGTAAGAGGAAGGGAATGGTGAACCATTTGAAATCTGTAAACAGCTGTGTGAGTCAACAGAAGTGACAAGTGCTGGGCATAGTTTATCAAGTGCACACCCAAAACAAAAACAAGAATCATTTGCTGAGATTTTATTGACCTGGGGTGTGATTCCTTTTCAGAGCATCATGCCTAAAACTGAATTTAGACAGGAGTTTGAAATCTTACAAGTAGAACCTGATTCCATTTGATATCAGAAAATGAAGTACATAGAAATGAACTGCGCTCAACCTTGAAGGAACTGAACACTGCCTGGCACAGGAAAATGCTGTCTCAGGATTGCCACGTCTTCAGCCTGTCCCTGATTCCTCTCAATTTTATGACTGTAAGGCCTTGAAAATCTTGTGGATTTTTATAGCGGTAATAGCGGCTTTTTCCAGCATAATATATGGGGCTATAAAACCTGTTCACCAAGACCGTTTTCCACTAAGATGATATGAAACGGGTGGGGTGGAATTTGAAAGCCATTTCACTAATTGAAGTATACATAAGGAATCATAACATGAAGCATTTTTATTATACTAACCTTCCCCAAACTGGACCTTCCACATATATCAGTTTATTGTCACATTATTTCCAGTCAGAGTATCTGTGACTGGAATAAACATTGTAATTCAGCACATACGGAGTCCACTCTAAGTGTAGTTGGTTAAACAGTTTGTCTTATAAAATAGCCTATATTCTGTGGGAAATGTTCAGTCAGGAATAAGTCCTATTAAGGCTCCTTCAATTCAATTGGCAAAGACTGGAGATGCCAGATACACTTGAGAATGTATGATTTTACTTGCAATTTGCACCAGCAATTGATTTTTTGATAGCTGATCTATTCTCTGTCACCCCATTCTTGCCATTCTACCTTTCCTTACGGTAGACCAGGTTAGATTAGCAGCAGTGAAACTAAGCAGTGGTAGTGGTGATTAGTGGTAGTGACAGTTTGGTATAGAGGCTAAAGCGTCCGGTTAGAAGCCAAGAGACTGAATACTAGCCTTAGGCTGGATGACCTTGGGCCAGTCAATTTCTCTCAGCCCTAAGAAGGACACAATGGCAAACCACTTCTGAAAAACCTTGGTAAGAAAACTGCAGGGATTTGTGCAGTCTCTGAGAATCAGACATGATTGAATGGGAAAAAAACAAAACACAACAGACTAGGATCTGGTTGTTTGTTTTGTTTTTTATATTTAACAAGCTACAGAGTAAAGTCCTATTACTGTAGTTAGAAGGAAATTCCTTCAGAAGAAGGGCTATGTTGAGATTTTGCACGATTGTAAGCATCTAATCATGTTATTTGATTACAAGGGGCTTCATCTAAAGACAAAATTGCATTTTCTTCTAATAACCACCTGTCTTAAAAGAGGGAACCAGACCACTGGATTTATTGTTATACAAGGAACCAAAGTGACACATTAAATGTATCATTGTGTTCTTGTTAAAAAATAATATAATATGCTTAAAATAGGAAGTATAGCTTCCCTCTTTATCCCCTGTAGTTTTCAAACTGCAGTGAGGAGCTGATGTTAGAATCTGGGAAAGCTGTTTGCAAATTCAACAGCTGCATGAACTGTTTGGGAAGCAGTTTGGAAGCTGAAGAGGGAGACAAGAGACTTTGAAAATGAGGGAATCTTTTCTAATGGATGGTCATCTATCCATAAAGGATAAAAATTAAGAGAGGAGAGGAGAGGAGAGGAGACTTGGCCAAGTGCGATTGGACACACACACACACACACGAAAACCATTAAGAAGTCAATAGTAGGCAGAGCATGTGAAGAAGAATAGTTAAAGACTATTTTTGTGCTTTGATACATTTGCTGCAAATCTTAGCCTAGACTAGCTAGCTGTCCAACTCTACTGGGAAAAATAGAGAGAAAGAAATGTAGGGTTCCCTCTCTTTCGTCTCTTACATCATAGAAGTCCTGCCACCTGTAAAAAAAAATCAACTTGTCAATTTCCCTCCCTCAGGAATCCCTCAGAGAGTCCACAGCCCAGTTTTACAGCCAGCCAAGCCCCATTTTATGGCAGCCCCTTCACCTGAATGCCAAGGCTCTCTCGTTCTTACAGTATATCTACCTGATTGGAACAAGTCATGACAGCACTCTTGCCCCTCCCTCAACAGATTGTGTATTATCACTTGTTATATCAGAAGATCCCAGGTTGGGCTGGATGATACGGTTAGGTTCTATCCTTAAAGCCTCATAGATAGTTTTTAAGTTGTGGTGATTGGGACTTAACTAAAAGAATCACAATCTAATTCCTCCATCCTGCTTCATGTTTGAAACCAAGGCTAAACTATTCCCTTCCCTTTTTACTTTTCATCCTTGATTCATTGTTCATATAATGAATTTATTTTACTCCTTTCTATTATGGATGATATATTTTTCTTCTGACAAAGTCCACGTTTTCTTGAGGATAATTCAAAAGGGCAGGCTAGTGATGACTGGAGACAATGCAGCAAGGAAATTCTTTTTCTTGCCAACCACTTGCATTCTTTCTTCCTCCATCCACCTCTCTGCCCCTACCCAACAAGCTGCAGCCACACACCAGCCTTGTGTAATTAGACTGACAATTGATTTGTCCATTCCTTTGATACATTTGGTCCCCAAGCTGAAAACAAAGGAAAGGTTCTACTGTTTTTTTGGTAGCAAACACAGTCTACATCTTGATGTTGGGGGAAAAACGTCCACCTCTAGAAAATTTTCTTTTTCCATTCCCTCCTGAAAAATTACAATAACTTTACTGCTCGGTCTTTCAGGGCCCATTATTACTAGGCAACCAATTAATAGAACCATGCCTGAAAATTTGCCACAGCCCATCCAGATTCTACTACCCAATCCCTTAGATCAGGGTTGAAGTCCACAAATCATAAAAGGGACAAGTTTGAAGACCCCTTAGATATTGTTTTGCAATGGCCCATAATTGTCTCTACTGCAGCTCTTTGAAGCATTCATCAGAGCTCACCAACATTTCCTCCAGGTGGCCAATCAGGGAAAGCTGAAATTAGCCTCCTACAAATTGCTACTCCCATCTTGGCATTGCAAAACTGTTTTCACAGAGCAAATCAAAGCATAAGAGCACTGGCTGCCCACAGCTCCGAGGCTTCATGTGAGACAAGCTAAAATCTTAAGCCACTTAGCCAGAAAAATGTCAATTTAGCTGCTCAGCAAGGATAGCATGAGAACCCACAAGTACATCACTGTAGTATTGCATTACGTGGAAAGGCTCTTTGTTCTCTTCCTTCTAGACCTGTATCCTTCTTTGTCCCTCTTCCCTGACTGACAGATGCTGGTCAACACACAAAGGTCTCGTGACCAGAGGCAGTAATGGTGGAGTAGGAGGAGCTGTTTACAGTCTTTCCTAATCTTCAAGCTATTTCTTCACTTTTACAACCAGTGACAAATTAACTTTCACTTTATCTTTCTTTTGCGCTTTAGTGGCTCTGTTCTGCCTTTGGCGTCACTCATTTAACCTACAGAGAATTAGGATGGACAGAAAACCTATTTAGTTTTCGTCAGCATTTTTGAAGGTTAGGTTGTGATGCTATGTGAGGATGAATGCTTTTGGAAATGAAATTATTATATCTGATTTTTATTCCTGAGAATTGAAGATGACCTACAGGAGATATTTGGGTGAAATCAGTCAGATCCAAATCTGTGGATCCCTATCAGTCAACATAAACCATTCCCTGAGGCAAGAAAATGATTTCCAGTATTTTCCAACACCGCTAGTTTAAGTAGGAGAATGGAGTTACTTATTAAAAAGAATTAAAAATATGAAGTGCAATTGTCACTCAAGCAGTCAAGTGACTTAGTATTTGAACTCAAGAATCTATAATTCAGACTTTTACTTCAGATGGTAATTGTAGATAAAATTATAACTACTCAGTGTGTCATTTGTAATACAATATTGTTTTAAAGATTATGTTATTCTCAGGGACAGAGACATGAAGTTTTGGGCTTCATATTCCAATGGTTCCAGCTGGTATAGCCAATGGCAAGAAACTCTGGGAGCTATTCATCAAAACTTTTGGAGGCGTCTATATTAGATGGCTGTATGGATCCAGAGCAATATGAGTTTTAAGGCTAGGGTGAGCTTTAAATTAGAAATTACTTAATTCTGCTGAATTTGAACAGAATGTAAATGCTAATACAGGTAGTCCTTGACTTACAAGCATTTGTTTAGTGATCATTCGAAGTTACAAAGGCACTGAAAAAAGTGATTTATGACCATTTTTTGCACTTACAACCATTGCAGCACCCCTGTGAGCAAGGGATCCAAACTCAGATGCTTGGCAACTGATTCATATTTATGGCAGTTGCAGTGTCTGGGGTTACATGATCAGCTTTTGTAACCTTCTTAACAAGTTGTTGAGGAAGCCAGATTCACTTAACAACCATGTTACTAACGGTTGTAAAATGGGGCAAAATTCACTTAACAACTGTCTCACTTAGCAACAGAAATTTTGGGCTCAGTCGTGGTCGTTTGTAATCTAGTGGTTCTAGCTCAGTTTGAAGAAATTAGCCCCATACATTTTATGTATTTATGTATTTATTTTATATGCTGCTTATCCCACTGTACAATTGACTCCGAGCAGCATACAATGTAATAAAATAGAAATATAAAAACAATTGTAAACACAGGAACAATTTAAATTTCAAAAATCAAATATAGACTAAAAGCCAAAGGCTCAAATGGAGCGGAGATGGTGCTTCTCTGTCCCTGCACCAACCAACTAAAGCGCTGAGGCCCCATGCTAACTGGCAAAGTCAGGCTTAGAGGCCCTTCTAGAAGACCAGAAAGGTGGGTGAGGCTCTCACCTCTGGCAACAAGATGATCCACAGGGCAGGAGCAATAGCAGAAAAGACTTTTCTCCTAGACCTTGCCAACTGAAATTTCTTAGCCGATAGGGTCTGTAGTAGGCCCCTTCTGGCAGAACAAGTGAGGCAGGCCGCTCCCATCAGGGCAAGAAAGTTCCTCAGATATCCTGGACTCATGCCATAAAGGGCTTTAAAGGGAATAACCAACACCTTGAATTAGACCCAAAAGCAGATCGGCAACCAATGCAGCTTGTGTAACAGTGGTGTTACGTGAGCTACCCTAGGGGCCTCCAGAACTGTCTGTGTTATGTTCTGAACCAATTGTAGCTTCTGGATATTCTTCAAGGGTAGCCCCACGTACAGCACATTGCAGTAATCAACGCATGAGTGACAGCGCACATTCCACTTGTAGGCTGTTAAAAATCTTAAGACAGATCTCAGACTTCCACATATGATTTTTAATTGACTGAGACTATAAATCTGCTCAGAAGAAATGGAGTAGCCTTCATAGTCAATAAAAGAGTAGGAAAATCAATACTGGGATACAATCCTCAAAATGACAGAATGATCTCAGTTCGAATCCAAGGCAAACCATTCAATATCACAGTAGTCCAAGTCTATGCCCCAACCACCAGTGCTGAAGAGGATGAAATTGACCGGTTCTATGAAGCCCTACAGCACCTTATAGAAGTAACACCAAAAAATGATGTCCTTATCATCATGGGGGATTGGAATGCTAAAGTAGGAAGCCAAAAGATAACTGGAATAACAGGCAAGTTTGGCCTTGGAGTACAAAATGAAGCAGGGCACAGGCTGATAGAATTTTGTCAAGAGAATACGATGGTCATAGCAAACACTCTTTTCCAACAACCCAAGAGACGGCTCTACACATGGACATCACCAGACGGTCAACACAGAAATCAGATTGACTATATGCTCTGCAGCCAAAGATGGAGAAGCTCTATACAGTCGGTAAAAACAAGACCAGGAGCTGACTGTGGCTCAGACCATGAGCTTCTCCTTGCAAAGTTTAGGCTTAAACTGAAGAAAGTAGGGAAAAGCACTAGGCCAGTCAGGTATGAATTAAATCATATCCCTGTTGAATATACAGTAGAGGTGACAAATAGATTTAAGGAATTAGTTCTGATAGACAGAGTGCCTGAAGAACTATGGACAGAGGTTCGCGACATTGTACAACAGGTAGCAACCAAAACCATCCCAAAGAAAAAGAAATGCAAGAAAGCAAAATGGCTGTCTGAGGAAGCTTTGCAAATAGCTGAGGAAAGGAGGGAAGCGAAAGGCAAGGGAGAAAAACATAGATATGCCCAATTGAATGCAGAATTCCAGAGAATAGCTAGAAGAGATAAGAATGCCTTCTTAAATGAACAGTGCAAAGAAATAGAAGAAAACAATAGAATAGGGAGGACCAGAGATCTTTTCAAGAAAATTGGAGAGATGAAGGGAACGTTTCATGCAAAAATGGGCATGATAAAGGACCAAAATGGCAGGGACCTAACAGAGGCAGAAGAGATTAAGAAGAGGCGTCAAAATTACACAGAAGAACTATACAAGAATGAGCTTAATGTCCCAGATAATCACAATGAGGTGGTCACTGACCTCGAGCCAGACATCCTAGAATGTGAGGTGAAGTGGGCCTTAGAAAAGCTGAGCAACAACAAAGCTAGTGGAGGTGACAGTATTCCAGCTGAGCTATTCAAAATCTTAAAAGACAGTGCAGTAAAAGTGCTACACTCAATTTGCCAGCAAATTTGGAAAACTCAACAGTGGCCACAGGATTGGAAAAGATCAGTTTACATTCCAATTCCAAAGAAAGGCAGTGCCAAAGAATGTTCAAACTATCGCACCATTGCACTCATTTCTCATGCTAGTAAAGTCATGCTTAAAATCCTACAAGCTAGACTTCAGCAGTATGTGGATCGAGAACTACCAGAAGTACAGGCAGGATTTCGAAGAGGCAGAGGAACTAGAGATCAAATTGCCAACATACGCTGGATCATGGAGAAAGCTAGGGAGTTCCAGAAAAACATCTACTTCTGCTTCATTGACTATGCTAAAGCCTTTGATTGTGTGGATCATAACAAACTGTGGCAAGTTCTTAAAGAGATGGGAGTACCAGACCATCTTATTTGTCTCTTGAGAAACCTATATGCGGGTCAAGAAGCAACAGTGAGAACTGGACACGGAACCACTGATTGGTTCAAAATTGGGAAAGGAGTCCGGCAAGGCTGTATACTGTCGCCCTGCCTATTTAACTTATATGCAGAGCACATCATGAGAAAGGCAGGGCTAGATGAATCAAAAGTTGGAATTAAGATTGCCGGAAGAAATATCAACAACCTAAGATACGCAGATGATACCACTCTAATGGCAGAAAGTGAAGAAGAACTAAAGAGCCTCTTGTTGCGGGTGAAGAAGGAGAGTGCAAAACTTGGGTTGAAACTTAACATTAAGAAAACCAAGATCATGGCATCTGGCCCTCTCAATTCTTGGCAAATAGATGGGGAAGAAATGGAGGTAGTGACAGATTTTATTTTCCTGGGCTCCAAGATCACTGCAGATGGGGACTGTAGCCAAGAAATTAAAAGACGCTTGCTCCTGGGGAGGAAAGCCATGGCAAATCTAGACAGCACACTAAAAAGCAGAGACATCACCCTGTCAACAAAAGTGCGTATAGTCAAGGCTATGGTCTTCCCAGTTGCAATGTATGGCAGTGAAAGTTGGACCATAAGAAAGGCTGAGCGCCAAAGAATTGAGGCCTTTGAACTATGGTGCTGGAGAAGACTCCTGCGAGTCCCTTGGACTGCAAGGCGATCAAACCGGTCAGTCCTAGAGGAGATCAATCCTGACTGCTCTTTAGAAGGCCAGATCCTGAAGCTAAAACTCAAATACTTTGGCCACCTAATGAGAAGGAAGGACTCACTGGAGAAGAGCCTAATGCTGGGAAAGATCGAGGGCAATAGAAGAAGGGGACGACAGAGAATGAGGTGGCTGGATGGAGTCACTGAAGCAGTAGGTGTGAGCTTAAATGGACTCCAGAAGATGGTAGAAGACAGGAAGGCCTGGAGGAATGTTGTCCATAGGGTCGCAATGGGTCGGACACGACTTCGCAGCTAACAACAACAATAAATCTGCCCATGAAAAAACCAACTGTATGAAGGGCGAAATCTTGTAAATGAGACAGGTCTATGTTACAACAAGCACTTGGATCTAATTCTCCAACACAGCAAATGTGTGATGAATCTTCAGCTTTAGTATTAAAAACACCGTTAAGGACTTGCAAAATCTGTTACCTGATTGTTTGGAGCATTGGCGACATTTTTTTTATAAACAAGGAATCAACTAGAATTCCAGTTGAGACTTTTAACTTACAACCTTTGAATGTATAGTTTACATATTTTAAATGCTACATCCTTGAATAACATGAGTATGTATACATGTAAATTACACAAATGATCTTTATAAGTTTATGCTTCATTTTATACATGCTGAGCAACTCACTTTGTTATCCCATAAAATGTTTTTGATTCGACCATGGATGACTCCAGCCAACTCTGGTTTGTTTGGAACACCATGGCTAAATTAAGTAGTCTTAATATGTATGAATCCAACTCATTTCTGCATAATTCCACTATGCTACACTGACTATCAGTAAAGAAATATAAAGGAACTAAAATCCTTGTATTTGACATTAATTGATTTGTTTTCATCTTAGAAACAACATCTGTTTGTGAATGGTTAGAAAAGATTTTTGTATTTATTTTTTTTAAAACATGAATAAAGAAATACAGCTGTTTCCATTGGAAGGCAGTAGTTGATGAAAATTAATATAATGTCCTAGAAGATGGCACATAGTAAATCTGCATCAAAAATAACTTCCTCCGACCTTGATACATAAAATATTGCTGCAGTTGGAGAAGCAGTCTTGTAATTTACATTGTTCATATAAAATGTTATGATTTCATGGAATCAATATTATTTACACAATAATTTAAAGAAAAATTATTCAGCCCATCATTATAATAAATTACATAGCATAACAGGTTCGTATTTGGCAAACATTACAATACTTAGACACTGACTATGTGCTGGCAGGGGGTTTATTTTTGTATCTGTCATAAAAGATCTTAAGTAGCAGCCTATAAATGATGGTAGATTAGCAGTAAATTGGCTTATTTCCAGTAAGAATCTGACTTGAGCCCTTTTTAGCAGGGATTACTTTGGCTCTCCTTTACATGCTGACAAAGAGATGACTGTACAAAATGTATTTGTGTTCATCATAAATAAGTGTTTCTCCAAACTATCCTCCTACTTTTTTAAAAGGAAGAACTATAGTTACTACTACTGTATGTCCTTTGCCAATGTTTTCCCAACAATTCTGAGGAGTTATATAATTCTTCAAAAAAGCATATTAGAATTGTAAGCAAATTTCCATAATACAGTTGAACTAAAGGAGGAGGTCTATCCTTAGGAGCCCTTAGTTGACCTCAGCTGATCTTGAAAAGCTAAGCAGAGTGGGCTTGATTGATGTTTGAATGGAGTACATCAAGTAATATTAAAACTGTAGGCTACATTGGAGCAGAAAAAATAGAAAACTACTGTAGATGGATGTGTTCATGAAATCACCAGCTCCAAGAAGATGTTTACCTTTGGCAACACCATATATCTGAGCATGTACTTCAGACGCAGAAGGATTTGGGCCTAGATAATTTAAGGACATCAGGGCTGGGAAAAACTGTCCAAACATAAGGTACCTGACATTAGTTGGAAGGGAAAGCTGATTCAATACACAATTAGTTTGATGCCTTACAAAGCAACACAGTATTGCACATCAGTAGAGCATGGAATCACTTCTTAACTCACATGGGATGATAGGACACCAATGAGGTGTGATCAGGATCTGCTTAATCCCAGTGTACTGTTCAGCATAAGGGAATATGCAGTATTTTGGAACTTCAAACATTGATTAATAGTAATTTCCAAAGCCAGTTTGATGTGGTGATTAAGGCATCAGGCTAGAAACCAGGAGACTGTGTTTCCAGTCCCAGCTTAGTGACCTTGGGCCAGTCACACACTCTCAGCCCTAGGAAGGATGCAATGGCAAACCACTTCCAAAAAATCTTGTGAAGAAAACTGCAGGAATTTGTCTAAGGAGTTGCCAGGAATCAAAACTCTCTTGAAGGCACTAAACAAAACATCTTCCACACAACCCCCTCCTGTTACATTACTAAAATGATGAAAACTTTGGAGTGCCTTCCCCAATTTGATGCCCTCCAGACATGATGGATGGCAACTTCCAGAAGACTGATTAGCAATTCTGGGAGTGGCAATCTCAATAAATTTGGAAGAAATCAAGTTGATAAGAGTAGTTTTGTGCAAAAAAAAATCCCCAAAAAACTGAACCAGTTTGACACTGGTACTCAAAACAACTTGAGGGCTCTGGATTTTTTAATCAGTGTATATGTTTGGAATTAAGCTTCAATTGGTGGATCTCAGGGTAGAATAGTAGCTAACATATATTCTGCAAATCTGAATTCATCCCCAGTCCAGTTTTATCTGGTAAACACTGAGGAGGGTGGTAGAATCACCTTATGGCTTCTTTAGAATTGTCATGTTAACCCTACAATTTTCTAAGAAACTGAAATGGCTAAAGAATAATTTGATTATTGATCTCCTAAGATAAACTGAAGCAAATCATGGGGCTCTTAAGATCTGAGTGGCTTTAGTTCTTTTTCAGCTTCCTTAACTACTAAACGTCATATGCTGGTTTATGATGATAACTAAAGAAGAAATCATTCCAGGTCTATTTCTGTCTGCCCCCTGTGGAAGCCGTCAGCTACAAGAAAGCTTTGGGTGAATGTCATAACAATCCAATAATCCATTTCTGTAAACTGCAAATTCTGGTGAAGAAGTGCAGTCGGTCCATCTACTGTCCACCCTGTTTGGCAGTGTTGAGAGCAGGTGCAGGTTCATTATTGTCCCCTCATTGTAAATAGGAAGGAACAAAATGCCCTTTGCTCATTTGACAGGACGTTCCCTGAAGCATTTTCACCAATCCTTGCCCAATCCCCCTAGTGATTTCCATCGTCACTCAATTCCATTTGGATCCAGTTTTTTCACAGAGGCCTGCTTTTCCCTGCTAGCAAACGGCAGAAACCTGGTGCTCTCAAAAAACATTAGACAAAGACATGAAGGAATGATTTGTAATGTCTGTTAGTCACAAACTCTCCATAAGCAGAGGCAGTGGTCTTGAGTGATAGATCCTGAAGTCCACAAAAAAGCTGAGAGGTACAGTGCATTGTTGGATGGAAAGAATCCTAAACAGATCCAGCAAGGCCATACTTTGTTCAGCATGAGAGGGCTTCCCCATAGAAGCTGTTATTCTACCAGACGGACAAAAATATCAGTAGCATATGCAACAATTGTGCTTGAAGAGAGCAGACTTTCATCCTTCAGACTGTTAGAGCTCATGGAAGCATATGAGCCTATACTGTACTTGTAGTAGTTCCCCAAGGCATTTGAGCAGGCAGTACAAACGGTATGTATGCTTCACCTTCAACAAGTTCAGAGTCTCAGCATCTTTGTCTTCTTCCTATAAATGTGTAACCCATAATGTCACAGAAAGGACTGTTCGGAGATGCTCCAATAATGGGGCTTGGTTTCTTTCTATCATTCCTGTCAGCTGCTTTCTTCTTTTTTTTTAAAAGGCAGATTTGTAGAGAAAGGGGGGGGAGGAAGTAGGCAGTGGCAAAACAGGCAGGTCAGTGCAATTTTTGGAACAGTCACCAACAGATCTAAAGTTTGACATCTGGTTCTCTTTGCAAAGGGCGAAGCGTCCATTGAGGCTACTCTGTAAGTTCTACAGCATTCAGTCACAGCTGCATGTGAAGATCATTTCTTATTTTTCCCCATATAATTTCCAAATAAAAAAAATAGCACATTTTTGCCCTGGGAAATCTCCATGAATATTCTACCTCCAGAGTGATTGAGATGAGAATGAGGGAGGTTTATTTCTTCACATTGTGGTGTATGAATCATTGATTCCTCATTCAGTTGGATGCTAGATGACCTCTTGCTTTGTGATGGTGGGCTGAGGGATTGAACTGGGCTGTTTGGCTACAGTTGCGATGGCCCCCGGAAGTAGTTTGTATTGTTCAGCTCCAGACCCAGCTGGGGGGGAAGGTTGGGGAGTTTCAGGAGTGGCTATGGGAAGAAAAACTTGGTTACAAAATAAACCATTGAACAGACTCGATTAAGGCACAACTATTTTTCATGTATAGGTAGTCCTCGACTTACAACCACAACTGAGTCCAAAAATTCTGTTGCTAAGTGAGATGGTTAAGTGACTTTTGCCCCATTTTACAATCTTTCTTGCCACAGTTGTTAATTGAATCTCTGCAGTTAAGTGGAGTAACATGGTTGTTAAGTGACTCTGGCTTCCCCATTGACTTTGCTTATCAGAAGGTTGCAAAAACGAATCACGTGACCCTGGGACACTGCAACCGTCATAAATACGAACCAGTTGCCAAATATCTGAATTTTGATCAGCTGACCAAGGGGATGCTGCAATGGTCACTCATAAGTATGAAAAACAGTCATAAGTCACTTTTCACTGTTATTGTAACTAAATTACTAAATGAACTGTTGAAAGTCAAGGACTACCTGTACACATTCTTATATATGTTAATTCAGAAGTACATTCTGCAATGTACCAATCATAGGAAAAAAAATCTAACTTATTGTACATAATATGACACTATCTTTATTGCAATGAAAATTGCAGGAAAAAGTGTGCTAGCTTTCAAGTTCTTCAGGATTATTCATCATACGAGATACTGCAAGAAGGAGAAAATCCAAAAATAAGCTGGCATTTCAGCCATCAGGTCTACAGTAGATGGAAATGGCAGAGGTAGCATTGTTTAAATTTCTATACATTTAATATTTTTGACAAAGATTAAAAGCAGATCAACTTAGTTTGGAAGTTTTAATTTTTATCCCTAGCAAGCAGGAACTATGCATGCCTCTGATTTAGCTGAGGGCAGAATTAAAGTACCCTCAGCAAAGCATTAAAGGATGCTTCAGTCCTCTTAAGTTCCCTTAATCTCTACAGAGGCATAAATGGTAGGCATATTGATTATAGAGAGCAAATTGGTCAAAGAGCTAGTTTGATCTAGTGGTTAAGACACCAGGCTAGAAACCAGAAGACTCTGAGTTCTAGTCTCACCTTAGGGATGAAAGGTGGCTTGATTTGGGGCCAGTTACTCTTTCCCAGCCCAACTAATTTCACAGGGTTGTTGTGGGAAAATTAGGAGGAAAAAGGAGTAGTAGATACGTTTGCCACCTTGAGTTATTTATAAAAAATAATAAAGGTGGGATAAAAAAAAATCTGAAAAAAGTGGGCAAGACTACCAGGGCCTCATTCCTTGCATGATAAGGAATGGGAGAAAGTCTGTGGGCACTTATGGAAACAGCAACAGCATGTAGCCCTCAAATAAATAATAAAATAATACATCTTATGTTTTTAGTATTTATGATGAGCTGTAGATAGAGTATTTTTCTTCCAGATGATATCTTTCAGAAATGTTAGGTTTCATTTCCCATAATTATTATTCATTTTGGTTTATAGAAATTAAACATGATTGGGAGACGTCATCTTGCCAAAAGCTGGCTTACTGTAGCTGAGAACAAATATAGCATTCTTGGATAGATGGATCTTTTAAGTGTGAATACTTACACAACTGTCCATTATGGATTTGAGGAGGCATTGTATTGGCCACAATGACATTTGTTCCCAAATTCTCCTGGATAAGGTGGGGATGCAGAGGATGATGGTGAGCATGAGGTGTGTCACTTGATGACCCTAAAACAGTTAATAAGAATCTAAGGATTGGACAATATTCAGTGTAAAAAAGTATATTCCATTCTAATCTTTGAAATGATCTTGGTGTCAATAACCATTTGGACAGGGAATACCGGTAGGTAAGGTTGTACGTCCTGACTTTCCAGTCTAGACTTAAATTATTCTGTTGATTAATAGTGGAAGCACGAACTGGTAAAGCCCAAATCACAGAGATGCATTTTGGAAGAATTAAAATTAATTAATCCTAACTAATCAAATACTGTTGTTACCCATTTTACTCAATTAAATCATGGGGAAATAATTCAATAGTTTATGTTTACAACATGTAATCTAAAAATGTACCCTAATGGAAAGAGAACTGGAAAAAAAATTGGAACTCTGATTTTATATATGGTGACGGCAGCAAGATTAATCTATGCACAAAAGTGGAAGGATGCCTTGATCCCTACCATGGACGAATGGTTACAAAAGCTGATGGAATTAGCAGAGGTGGCCAAATTGACTGTGCTGATAAAAGAAAAGAACAAAAGTAGTTTTGTTTCTATTTGGAAACCGCTTCTGGACTTTATGCTTGAGATGGAAAAAAATGGTATTATGATTTTGAGTTTTATTTATTATTTATTTATTTTATTTATTTGTTTTTATATACCGCCCTTCTCCCGAGGGACTCGGGTACCGATTAGACTCATTTGCTGACACAGAAATGGCTAGTGCATACTACTATAGAAATGTAAAAAGCTGAGATTTGATTTTAATGTCTGATTTTACTGCAACAGAGAGAGTCGGAAGTCAATGCCTCTTGTTTCTTCCCCTCCCTTTCTTCACACCTTTTTTGTTTTCCTTTTCTCTACTGTTCTCCCCTAGTATTTGCTTTTGTATTTTCACATTTTATAAGTGAATAAAACTAATTAAAAAATGTATCCTGGGCGATTAGAATTTGAGGGAAAACTGGGCTATAGCTTTTCGGTATCTGGAAAGGAATAAGAATAAGGAATAATTTAAGTCCCACTTATTGTGACCCCCCCCCCACTTTTTCTACTTCAAGCCATATCCTTCCTTAGCTGTTCTTTAGCTGCTTTGTAGAGGCTGAAGACACTCATTTTACCCTGTTCTTTACTGTAAAGAATCTGGCACTCCCACACAATCCGTAATTCCAATATATCTGGAAGGTGTAATTGAGCAAAGTTTGGTCTGGGCTCTACCATATCCTTGGCTGAGCTACAGACACAGATTTCTTGTTTTTAATGAAACTGAGGAAGCCAAAATGTTCATTGTCTAATAGAAAATTTGAAGTTTGTTAAGTTTTTCTCAATGTCATTTTTTTCAAGTAGGCAACCGAAATTTTGGAAACAGTCTGAAACAAGTATTCCTTCTTATAAAAAACCCCGATCCCTTTACTGTACATGAATTGCAAAGTATGGCCACTAAATTTTAAAAAAAGGATTAACAGAAATCTTGCTTCAGGTGGAAGATCAAACTCTCAAGCAAGATGTATCATTGATTTTATCTTTCTTTCTTCTTTAACTGAAGTGATATTCATGGTACTGTTTAGTCTGCACTTGTCTTTAATTCTAGGGGCAAAAGTCCTGATGTCCAATTTCAGGAAGGTTTCTGCGACAATATTCACCTCCAAGCAGCATCTCTTGCAGCAGGTTGTCAATTTTGGCCATGCCAAACAGTTTAACAAATTGGATTTGCTCAATCATCTGCCACGTAATGCTCTGGAGAGTGGGCAGGAGAAGTAACAGTTCTCCAAAGCGTCCTCGTGAGTCATATTGCCGGTCATTGATGTAGTCCTCCAGGCTGACCTGGACTTGATATCGCATTCGTTTGATCTTGATAGGGTCACTTAGGCCTTTTGCATCTGGAATAAAAAGTGAGATATTATATATTATGCCAATTTTGAAGGACAGAGGTATTGGAAAGAGTGAGTAGCCCTGTTTCAAATAACCTAGGGTAGTTTCTTGTAGAATGTTGTTTTTTAAAAGGAAAGTTATTAGCTAGTAACTTAAATGGTTTAGGTTACTAATCCATCTAGCCCAATATTGCTGACCCTGACTAGAAGCAGCAATCCAAAGTTTCTGGCAGGAATTTCCCTAGAACATTTGAAGTTGAAAGAGTGTGAGTCTGGGTCTTCTACATGCATTCCGCCGCTGAACTAGAACTAGAAAGGCTGGGGGTGCATTATTCACCATACTCTGCCCTGCAAATGTTTTGCATGATCCCAGATTACATAAGGCAAATGTTGGGGGAACTCTGGACCTTGTTATGGCCTTTGTCTCCAATGTCCATCAACTCCAGTTGGGCATGGACAATTGTCAGGAGCGAGGGAGCTAGACCCCAAAGTGTTTGACTTCACAGGTATAAGGTCTGGTCGAAATTAATAAAAGGTAAAGGTAAAGGTTCCCCCGCACATGCGTGCTAGTCGTTTCCAACTGTAGGGGCCGGTGCTCATCTCCGTTTCAAAGCCGAAGAGCCAGCGCTTGTCCAAGGACATCTCCGTGGTCATGTGGCCGGCATGACTAGACGCCAAAGGCGCACGGAACGCTGTTACCTTCCCATCGTAGTGGTCCCTATTTTTCTACTTGCATTTTTATGTGCTTTTCAACTGCTAGGTTGGCAGAAACTGGGACGAGTAACAGGTGCTCACTCTGTTACACAGCACTCGGGATTCAACCCGCGAAACTGCCGACCTTCTGATTGACAAGCTAAGGGTCCTAACCCACTGAGCACTATAGTTTATGAAACAACTTTCATTGGCAACTCCAGCTTATGAAACAGCACCACCAAACACAACACTGAAGAAGCATTTCTTTGTATCTTCTGTAACAGCCTGGTCATATAATTCTCCTAGGGAAGGGCTGAAGCCTGCATCAGCCTTGAAACATTTTTCCTTTGCATGTGGACATTTCTATTTCATTTATTGTGGTCTGACAGAATAAAACCAATGTAGCATAGATTAGGTTTGGATTAAGCTGTGAAACAGGATTATTGCGTCAGTGGATTTTTTTTTAGAATTGTAATTTTATTCCTCTCTCTGGCATTCTGGCATGAAAATGCCAAGTCAGTGTGTTCTTTATATTTCCTCCCACATTTTTTCAGACCTAATTGGTGACAATTAAAATGAAATTGTATGCAAGTGTTTAGTGTGATTAATACAAAGTGCTGCTGAGGCTTATTATTTGCTCTTGATCATAGACAGGGGAATCAGCAATGAAATGCCTATTAATTGTTCTTTCAGATAGTCTCCTTGATTGTCTCTGAGGTTCTATTTTGGTAGAAGTTGAGAGATTTTAATTCCATGTTGTCCTTTCTTACTGATCACTTGTTTAGTGACCATTCAAGCTGTGACAAAAGGAGACTTGTCACTAATCTTTGAAATTGTGGCCATCAAAACATCTGCATCATTGCAATTTTGGGTGCTTCGCATGCATTTACGATCGTTACAGCATCCTGTGGTCACATGTTCATCATTTGCAACTTTCACAACTGGCTTCTAACAAGTAAAGTCAGTGGGGAAGCTGACAGGAATTCACAAGATTTGGCCATGTGATATTATGTTAACGACTTAATGAATGCAACAAGAACTGATGAACTAACATTGTATGTCAGGCACTGTCATATGACATTACACTTTATGACTGCATTGCTTAGTGACAGAGTTGCTGGTCCCAAATGCAGTTGATTGAGGACTACCTATAATATACTGTTTTCTTCTCCATGTTACTATTACTGTTACTCATCATAGCGCAGCAGGGCTACTGGCTATATTGAAAGGAAACAACTGAAAGAAAAGCTGTCTCATGTGAAGCCAGAAACTAATGCTAGGACAGTTAAGATACTTTGTTCAAAGACCATATAATAAGCTTTTTGTTGCTCATATCCCAAGTTGTTGTTTGGGGAAATACTTTCTGAATTATCCTATGGTGGTGCAGTGGCTAGAATGCAGTATTGCAGGCTAATTCAGTCACTGCCAGGAGTTCGATCCTGACCGGCTTAAAGTTGATTCAGCCTTCCATCCTTCCGAGGTCAGTCAAATCAGGACCCAGATTGTTGGGGGCAATATGCTGACTTTGTAAACCTCTTAGGGAATGCTGCAAAAGCACTATGAAGCGGTATATAAGTCTAATATTGCTATTGCTACTTGAGAATATTCATTGTAACACAATCTTGCATGACCTGAGGGCCTTCATCCTTTGACAGGAGCTTCAGCTCCTTTGCTCTCACACCCACTTTGACCAAAAAGGGTCATAGGAACTGAAGTCCAACAAACCTGGAAGGCATCATGATAGACTGATCTAGAATAGCAGTTCTCAAACATTTTGGTCTCAGCATCCCTTATTTTCTTCAAAATGATTAGGGACTGTCCCCCACCCCCACCCCCAAGAGCTTTGGTTTATGTGGATTTTTCTCACCAATATTTACCGTATTAGAAATTAAAACTGAATTTTAAAAATATTTATTGATTTATTTAAAACATTTATTCAGTATGGCCACCTTTAACAACATTGGGCAATTCATCACAACAGTAAAGCCATTAACTTTTATTTGACATTCTGAAAGTCTTTGAACCATACTTTGAGAACCTTTGGGGAACTTTGAAACTCTGGAGTTCAAGTCTTGCTGAATGAAATAGCAAAATAGTATTAAGGACTTGGTTTGAAGCAATAAGTTCCTCAGCAATGCTATGGGATTATAATTTTAAAGGAAGTATCCTTATATTCCTTTTCCAATTAGTCAAAAACAGTATCTACCTGGATCAAAGAAGATAATGGCTTTCAGACAAGCATATTCATTATCATCAATCTGCAGCTCTTGAAATGTTAACACCAGCTCATCAAGAATTCGCACAGCCACACGGCTGATTTCCAGCAATTCTGGGCAGTTTCGAGGGATTATGTGGTCATTTCCTGCAGGAAAATGGGGTTATTTAAATTCTCATTCAATCAAATTGCTTCATTCTTTGCATACAGAACACTTATTCTATAATTTGCTATCTTTCAGTATAACAACCGTTGATCTTTTTTTTCTTTTCATCTAAAAATCACTGTAAAAATCACAATAATTAATTAATTAGATAATTGTACCACATCACTTTTTTATATTCTACAAGGTCCTTGTAGAACTGTTCTGCTGACATGCAAGTATCATTGTAAACTACAGGTACTCCTTGACTTATAACCATTCATTTAGTGATTGTTCAAAGTTATATCAGCTATGGAAAAAAGTCGCTTATGACCGTCGCAGCATCCCTACAATCACATAGTCAACATTTGGGCACTTAGCAACTGGCATGTATTTATGGGGTCATAAATTGCTGAGCAATGGAAATTTTGGGCTCAGTTGTAGTCATAAGTCGAGGACTACCTGTAGAGCTTAAGAATGCTTGTGTTATGTTATTTGTTACACATCAACTTTTCTGGCCAATAAGTGGTTTTCCCAAAGAAAATTGGAATTGTTTCTTGAGTTCTTAGTTCCACCACAAAACAATTTTTAAATGCTGGGCCTTTGAGATAACACAGCTCCTAGTAGCATATTAGCAAGCTAAACAAATTGTTCAATCAATCCACTTTCTGATTAGGAAAAATACCAGGAAAACTCAAAAGCATTAAAAGTTAAAGAAAATGACATCTGGATCTCATGTTCCATTGAGGAAAACCATTCATACAAATAGACATCAAGGTGGAAAGAGAGGCTGGGTATTTGTTTTTAAACAGCAGAAGACGGAGAACAGAAATCAATTCCACACACAGATAGCCTTCTATCACTTCTATAAACAATCTGCTATCTTGCTTCAGAAAATGTAAAGTCAGAGATGACAGCAGGACAAAGGAACAGAAAGTAATACCTCTCTCAATGTATATGTTACTGTCTTAAAATCATTGCCTGTCTCTAAACACATTAAAATAGATATGTGAAAACAAATAGAAGATGAAAGGTACAATCCAGTAAACCACTGTTTGCCAATCTCAGCAATGCCAAGAGATTGGATTTCAACTCCCAGCTGGCTGAGGAATTCTGGGAGTTGAAGCACACAAGTCTTGGAAATTGCTGAGGTTGGAAACATTACTATACATGCTCACTAGATATAATTCCCTTTTAGCAAGTCTGACATTGACAAGTAAACATACAAGATTGCACTACAAGAAGTCCAACAAATGCCAGCACCTGTTTTGTTTTTTAACCCCCCCCCATTGAAAAATCTATTGAACTTTTAATGGGAGAAGCTCTTTACCTAGCAGAAGGATGTCTTTGAACACCATCGAGCGTTTGGCTGCCCCCAGTAAGAGATGTTCCCCTGCGTGGGCCCGTAGCAAAGCCACCTTCAAGAACAAAAGAACACAGATCTACTGTTACTGGCTGATAGAGGAAGACATACTGAGTATGGCAGAAAGCAAAGGGGTGCCCCCCAAGGAGGAGCACAGAAAAGCATCTTCCCAATGAGAACCATTTTTTTTTTTGAGAGAACACAGTATGAGCTGAGCCCCTGTATTCACAACCCCCAAAGCAACTGTGTTTATTTCAGCTGGCACATTTGGGGGAGGAATTTTTTAAAATTATTATTTACTCAGAGCATGCATGCTTCCCAGGCTTGGCTGGAGTGAGGGAAGAGAGTGACTATAATATATATATAAGGCAGCAAAAAGTTCAAACTGATATGATAAAAATCAGAAGGAGAAATACAAATAACAATAAAATAGCAACAAAGCGTTAATGTTCTAAAACTCCAAAATGGCTCTTTAAATGTCTGGAGTCAAAACCAACATCAAAACACAACTGGGGGGAGGGCCCCCCCAGTGCTTTTTCAGAACTGGGGCAGAACAGCCAGAAAAACCCTTTCTCTAATAGCCACTGGCTTTGCTTCATAGGATAGAAGTACCGGGTGGGAATTTAAGGTCCTGGCCAAAGAATATGTGTGGATATGCTTCTTTGAGTACTATAACCTTCAGGTGTTTCGAGCTTTACAGATTAATACCAGAACTTGAGTAGAAGTAGACTGACAGTCAGTGCAGATGGCAAAGTAACTATGCAATATAGTCAGAGATCCTAAAATGTAGAATCTTGGAGATAAGTTAAGCCAACTTCCAGTCCATAGTAAGTATCTACTGCATCCCAGCCTTTGTTTAAACATGCAATGGTGAAGAACTCACTAAGTCTAGGTGAAGATTGTTCCACTGTTGAATTACCTGAAGTTTCTTCATTAGTTTTAAAGGCAGTCTCAGTTATATTGGAAATTACCAAAAAGTAAATTACCAAAGAGTACGGCAAAGCTACCCTGTGGTAAGATAGGTGACCAATAAATTTGATAAGTAAGTAATTAAATAAGTAAATGAATAAATAAAAACTGTATTTATTCAGCTATGACTGTCTTTTTGGTATAGTGGTTAAGGCATCAGGCTAGGAATCGTGAGACTTAGATTCTAGACCTATCTTAAGCAAAAGCCAGTTGGATAACTGGATCATTCAGTGTGTCTCAACCCTAGAAAGGAGACAACGGTAATTATCTTCTGAAAATACCGTATTTTTCCATCTATAAGATGCACCCTTGTATAAGACGCTGTGGCATGTGAGTTCCTCCATGCCGATCAGCTGTTCAACAGAGTGCCAAACAGCTGAGCCAGCAAATCCAGAAGGGCTGGCCGACGATCTTGCCCCCTCCCCCCTCCCATTAGTTGCAAGCCCACAGGGGCTTGACACCTGCACCAGGCGGCATAGCAACCCACACAGGCATGCCCTGAACTCCGGAGGTTACCATTATTTTTCCGTGTATAAGTTGCTGCACTTGTATAAGATGCACCTGATTTTTGAACAGGGTGTTTGCAGGAAAAGATAGCATCTTACACATGGAAAATATAGTATTTTGCCCAGAAAACTGCAGAGATTTGTCCAGGTAGTTGCCAGGAGTCAACATTGACTCAAGGGTCATCATAATCATCATCACCATCATTATCCATCTTGGATTATAGCTGGAATATAAGACTAAATAGTTAAATGATGTTCTGAATTACAGGAGTCACATCCACAGATCTAAGACTGCTGCGAACAATATTTTCCAGAACATTTAATTCCCCTCTGACTATTGGCCAGGATATTAGGTGGATGCACTGTTCCTAGTTAAGGATGTACTGCGCTGAGTTAATAAACAAGTAAAAGCACATTGGTCCCCATAATAACTCTCCAATCTTTGCTCGAAAAGCTCCAGTGATGAGCTCCATAATTTCAAGAGGCAGGTGGACCCACTGCTTAATACATTATAGTGTCAGGAAATTCCTTTTTATTTAGATTTTTGGTCTCGTTTTGTAAAACTTCCACCCATTGGTTCTTGCCTTATCTTCAGGTACTATGAATAATAAATCCACAGCCTCCACCTCATGACAACTCTTCAAGTATTGGATGATTGGTATCATGTTTAGCCTTGTTTAGATTAAACATACCCAACTCTTTTAACCTTCATAGGATTTAGCCTTCAAACTCCTTACCATCTTTACTGCTCTTTCTACTCTTTCTAGCTTTTCAGCATTCTTCCACTGTGGTGACCAAAACTAGAGTCAGGGTATTTCAAGTGTGGCCTGACCAATGCAACATGGAACACTTACTCACATACAGATCTATTAGGAATAGAATTAGCATTCTTGCCCTGGTACAATTAATTTTTTTAATGCCTTTGAATTTTTTTTCTATAGTGAGGGACAGGCAGCGTTTTCTTTTTTTAAAAAATCCTGCTTGCTATGTTGTTAATGATTGCATTGTGTCACTTTATACCCTTCAATGAGCCTCAAGAATGTTCTGAATCTCCTGTTTCACATCTTTTTTTTTAAAGAAGTCTTTAGAAACAAAGGTTAACACCAAGACGCAGTATAACATGGATGCTTTTTAATGTCCAACTGGGACTTCAGCTTTTCAGCAAACAATCTCTAAACATTAACTGGAGGATTTGGGAAAGATTGTCTTTATGGGGATGGGCCAACATGTAAGCACTGAACAAACATGTAGAAATATCATGTAATGAAAGAGCTGAAGAGAGTGCTATTTTCCAGAAGCATCGGTTTTAAGTGTGAGACAAAGTGGAGTATGGTGCATTTGTCTGATAATACTATCCTAACGCTAAAAGAATCTTAGAAAAATAATGGATTGAGTAAGTGATTCTGTAACAAAAATATTAGCAAGGAAAAAGTAATTGGGGTGCAGATGTTCCATTATACATGAACTGGTCAAATGTGTGTCTACATGGGAGGAGTTTTTAGAATATTACTAGTACTGTGCAATTCAGATTTGTGAGAATCACCCAACCATAAGAACAGAATCATGGAGTGAGGAGCTAGGAAAAAATGCACTGCACCCAAAATTTCCTGTTCAATATAAAAAGCAGAAGAGTTGTTAGAAGATTAATCTCACTATTTACTCAAGAAACACTTGATAAAATGCTTGTTCTATTATTTTTTATTTTGTTTGGGAGGACAGCATTTTTAAAGATATTTTTGTGATCGACTGAAGGTGGGATTTTCATAATTTTAAAAGAAGAAAACATACATGAGGATTCAATCAACATTTATTTCTATCCCTTTGGCATTACAGGAAGATTCCAAATGTTTGACGGTATTAAAGATATCATTGCAGGATGTAAGTTATTCCTAGTAAAGTTGCCTTTTGCAATTGACTGATGATGATTTTGTCAATGCCAGTGGTGTTCTAGTGGTGCTCCAGATGTTTTCAGATATTATTATTACTGTTGGTAGCACAGTCAGCCAGATGTTTAGTCAGGATTTGGCATTTTTATTCGCCTACCGAGCCTTTCCTAAGGATTACCATTATTACTGTCAATCAATTCAGCATTACAGTACTGTATATCAACAAAAAACAGTGAATAGAAATATTAAAGCCTGATCATCAGATGTGTAGCTCAAAAGAATTACAGTATTACAATTTTGAAAATGGAACATGGAAGCAACAGTTTCATTAGAATAAGAGGGCAAAAACTTGGCTCACTTGATCATCCAGGGGAAGCTCACAGAAGGCTGGGATATATTTGGCCCATTCCACAAGCACTAATAACTGCTGCTTCATGGACTCACACACATCTGCAATATTTGCAATCTTTTTCCCTCTGATATCTCCGCTAATACCTGACATTGGTGATGATATCTGCAAAACAAGGAGAAGAGTTCCATCTAATATTATTAATAGAAAGATGAAAGAAAGTCAAGCTTAATGTGAACCGTCAAAATCATTTTGAAGGTCGTACAAATCTATTTCTCTCTAAACAATTAAAATAATCATAAATATCAGTCCTGAGTAACTGATTTAGACTGGTGAGAATGCATTTTTTAACAGTATGCACTCTTATTATCAAGACCTCTTTTAACATTTAATGCACTACATTCATGGCTGTATAGCTTATTTGGTTACAACTATGTATAACCTAAGCATTTTCTCTTAAGGTTATAGTCCTAGTGCAATGTTTTTTCACTAGGCAAAAATGCAATATTTTGTACCCAGAGAATTACTGATAACATTTATTATTGTTATGTAAAATGTGGTTACAATGGCAGTATGACTTCATTAACAATAGAGGTAGGGCTTTTGCTCATGGCCATGTTAACAAGCATTCCTCCAAAACTTGATTCTGTGGCATAAAATGCTCTGCCCTGACTGCTGAGTCCAAGTAATAAAGCCACTTGGAACAAGTTAAGGACAGCTATTATTGGAGGCTGCCAGCTGAATTTGCTGTTGCATCCAACAAAATCTGCCAATTGTTCTCCCTAATCAGATATTATGCAGTCAGCTAACTCCAAATATCGAGGTTGTCTGGTCTCTCCTGCAGCTTAAGACAAAATGGCCATGAAGGGTAATACCCAGATATCCAGTGACTGGAGAGGAGGAGTGATACATATAACAGCTAATAGGCAGTTCCTTGCTCTGACCTTATCTTTGCAGTATTGTCAATAAAGCATCATAGATTGCATTTTTAATAAATGTTGAAACTAGATCAGTTAAAGAAGAAATTAAGGTGCTTTTACAGTGGACTGAAAATTTTAAAACCATACCCCCACCAACACTCGCAGGGAAAGCTACTGTATATAAACAAGGAACAAACTCACTTGCTAGCACTGATGATGTTACATAGTTGGATAGTGAAACATCTGCAAGCAAATAACCAAGCTCAGGGAGCACCACAGACCGCACCGTTCAACCCTGAGCTACGTATACTCTCTTCTATTGAAACGTCTGTACGTTTATTCCAAAATAAATCCCTCCATATACGTGTACTTGGAGAAGCATCATTCAATATTTATAGACATGCTTTCCAGGTCAAGATGTGCACTGATATAACAGTGGAATATGGGAGCCGCCTAATCACACTTATACTAATTCTTTCCAAGTACCTGTTGTGAAAGGACTTCTGCTTGCAATAAAACATTAATGGAAGGTAAGCTGCTGTCTTCATAGCTAGACCGCCGAGTGCTGATTCGATCACGCTCATTTTGTACAGCTGAAATAAAAACCCAACATTAAAGCTACCTAAGCCATTTATATTATCAATAGGAACATGACTGACATTTTGCACTTGCTGTTTATTCTATATTTAACTGTGAATCCAAGCAGGTTCACTCCCATGGGGAAAAAACAGAAAATGTATGAGAACAGGAAAAGAAGCTATTTTTCCCCCCCTTTGTTCTGACTGGAAGGTTGGAAGCCCTATCAGTGCAGGCTTAGGGGAAATGAGGATGGAAGGGAAACAACAGTCTTAATGGAAGTTTTGTTCAAAATTGGATTTCACCCAATAAAAAAGCAATGAACATACATTGCTGATGATAATGATGTTGATTTGAACTACCACATAGATTTAAACTGAGCAATTAAATGATACAAGATAATAGCTAATTAAGTAGACATATATTCTCTATGCTATTGTGCACTTTCAAGAAGGAAATTCAATTGTAATAAACTGGTTTTTTTACATTTTAATCTCTTGACCTGTCACCCAAAGGAGAAAAAAAATCCTTCTCAGCTTCACTAATACAGTTTTCCTTGATGTCATGACTTTGAGGCTAAATCTTTAGCAATGTGGGATGAATTTAATCTTCTTCCTGTTTCCCAAGCTGCTACTGCACTGAGAAGTTAGGAAGAGTTTTTGTTGTTGTCTGTTAGCATTGTATTTTAATTAAAAATGAGCAATGTTTACGTTATTCTACACACAATGTTTAAAAAACTCTATTATTGCTCCTCTGAGTCTTCTTTTTGTTTGCAGTTTTGTTAACATTAATAGATATTTAAAAATATTAGGCTTCAATTATAGTGGAGAAATATGTCAATGAAGATCCAGTCATTCAGGCCAAAGGTGTCTAAAGGTTGAATCATGGCAACTGGACCAAATTTTGTTAATCTGAGACATTTTGTTGCTTATCCAAGCAACTTAATCAGTCAGAGCAAAATTTCAAATTAATTAGATTTTTTTTAAAAAAAATATAGTGGGAAAGGTGCTTCAATAGTTTGACATTTGAGGTGTTTCTTTTCATACCCAGGGTAAATGTATTCTAATATTTCCTGATCAGGCTTGTGATCAGCTATGATTACTTGGCTAAGGCCCAGGAAGAGATTATCCTTAACAAGTCCAAGAAGTACCTAAGTTATCAACTCTAGTAATCAGATACTTTCACTCTCGGACTAATCACAAGAATATCTCTCTTAAGCGATATCTGATTGTTACTGTTACAAGCAGTGCCTCTCAGATTTATTTTCCAATCAGCTCAATAACAGAGTTATAATGAGGCTATACTGAAATGAAAACTCTGCAGTCAGCAGCTATTAATAGGAGGACTCAAGGTTATGCTGTGTGTTATCAGGAACCCAGGAGCTCAGTCACAGCATGATGTATCCTAAATGTTTACTCAGTATTTAGCTGGTCATGGACCCAATGTAACTTCTATTGAATATTAACAGGAAAATACAAGTTGAGCAGGCACTCTGGACAGATATGAGGATTTCACTATCCAAGCAAAATGGAACCACATTTTTAGGAACACTTGTTCTTCGGCTACTAATGTTAAGTATTGGCAGCATCTAAGCATTAGCTATCATGACAGGATGCATCAAAGCCAACCCAAAGACTTATTGCCACTTAAAAGTGGAAAGTTTTATTGTAGCATAAGGTGGACAGCTCCCTCATTATGGCTGGTTTCCACCAGCCCTAAAGAACAGTGAGGCACAATTGAAAAAGCACAGTTGCCTACTAAACTCTCATCCCGGGAAATAATTTATTTTGTGGCATTTTAAAGGATCACACAAGGACTAGCACACAAGCTTTGTGGACAAGAATCCCCTTCATCAAATGTGGTTTGGCACATCCATAAGTAGGAATATGAAGAACAGCATCCTGATTCACAGTAGCTAACTATAGGCCTAAGGATGCACTGAGTCAGAAAATGGGAGCCCCACTTCCACCCCTTTCCTCCTTATAACTGTCAATTCAGAGGCAGACTGCCTTTAATCTTGGAGGGAACACAGAGTGAGCCTGAGCTTGCCTTTAAAGCAAACTAAAATAGCATCCATAAATCCATGGACTGGCAGCAAATTTCATAAGTTAACTATGTATGAAATGCTTCCTTGTTTTTGTTCTAAATCAACATTCATATTAAGCATTTATACCAGGATAAACAGTGTAAACCTATTTGCAGCTTCTGAAGTTTTATTATTTTGTTGTTGCTGATGGTGGCTTGAATGAATGAACCTTTATTGTCAAAGTACAGCCATGTATACATTGAGATTAGCTGAGCCTCCCTTCGTGCTCCCACCCCCCAACTCACAGTGACAACAAACCTCCATCTTATTACACCATGTAAACTAATTGCACCACACACCGGCCTCGTAAGTCAATTCTGCATAAAGTTTATAAAAATTATTTCCCGTTCAAAAGCCTAACAGACCACAGATAAAAGCTGTTTTTCAGCCTGGTGCGGCTGGCTATAATTCCTATATCTCCTACCGGATGGTAGGAGAGTAAAGAGATACCGTCCAGGGTGTGAGTCATCCCTGAGAATTTTCCTCACTCTTCCAAGGCAACGAGCCCTGGCAATGTCATCCAGTGGTGTCAGGGGACAGCCCACAATGTCTTGTGCTGTGCTCACCACCCTCTGTAATACTTTCCTATCCGTGGCTGTCAGACCAGCATACCAAACCACAATACCATAAGAGAGGACGCTCTCTATAGTAGACCGGTAAAAGAGCGTCATTAGCCGTTGTTCTACCCTGTTCTTCCGCAAGACCCTGAGAAAGTGAAGCCTCTGTTGGGCTTATTACAGATGCCCCAAATTTCCAAGCCTACCCTTTTCCTGTTCTATTGCCATTGCTACTACCGGCACCCTTGGTAGAGGGTAAAGATAGAGAGGTGTGCCACTTTCTAACAATTTTAATGCAAGTAAATTGCAAATCAAGAGGAAAAGAATCAAATTTAGGATTACCGAGAGAGATATTCCAGCAATGTCTTCTTAAGAAACATCATAGCCATCCCAACAATGACTACCTTTATATTTCTAGGTGCACATATATGTGTATGAGAACTTCCAATTTGTGATTTGACACTACTGTTCATGTGAACTTTACTGCAAAAAAACACACACAAAACCACCTGTCCTCGTTTGCTTTGGATGTTGTGTTCCGAGGAATCAAAGCACTTTGTAGATTTGTGATGCAATAATAATGATCAATTACTTTTTGGAACTCTGAATGATTTTTTTTAATATTTCTATTTTCCCCAGACAATAATTCAGATGGCAAACAACAGCTATTAATTGTGTTCTATCCAGAAAGTCCCTCCCAGTGGTATAATGGTCTCTGACAGCAAAACTGAGGAAAAAAATCTCTGTTATCTGATCTACATTTTCAGAGGCAGGGAAAAAGGGATATTTGAATTGCCAGATGAAATGCAGAACAACCATTGTCATAATTGCTTTGATATCTTGGATTATGTTTCTGCTGGTCATAGTTATAAATCCATTTACCTCAATTAAACAGATTATCTGTCTATGTTGCCTGTGATACATCATTTAAGACCCACTAAGATACTACCCCATACTGTCTAGCAAAGAGTATGTCTTGCCTTTCCTTTTAACCAAATGGCAGTACTTATAGGAGACTTCCCTCTTTTTACCTTCTCAACAATCCCAGCAAATAGACTGGCTTGAGAAAGTTATTCAGTGAACCTATGTTCAGTTAGTGACATAAACCTAAATCTTTCCAACTCAAGTCCAACACTTTAATTATTATTTCATACTCATTCTCAGATATATCATCCAAGCTCCTGTCAGATGTGGAAGGGGGGAAATGGCTACCTTCTATAGAATCTGATAAACTACACAGCAGTCTTCAAAACTGTTTACAGCATAGTTACACAATGAAAAAGCAAACTCAGTTGATGATTCTTACCTTCTTTCTTCATTCCTGCTCGAAAACACTTTTTTAGCCTACAATATCGACACTGGTTCCTTTTGTCCTTGTCTACAACACACTGTCTATTAAACCTGCAAAGGAAAGGATAGAGACATGATTTGAAAATAAATCAATCTATAATTTTAACACACAGCAAATTAAGTTTGCTGTAATAATACACTTTGAAATATGGTGCAAATTGCAGCCTTTTGATATTGTACATTGTACACCAAATATCAGAAAAGATCCTTCTTTTTTTTCTTACAACCCTTCTATATCTTGCCTTTTCCAGACAATTCTTGCCAGTTTCTTAGCCAAGTTAAAAATGCTCTTGTAGATCTTCTGGACTAAGTGAAAACGCAGACCAAAGATAAATGAGTGTTAAAAAAGAGAATGAAACCTAGGGGTATTCTTTTCATTTCATCAGATCTGGAATCAGAGTTGGGGGTCTTGTATTTCAGTCTCAAGCTTATGTTTGAGGCCTTATATTTTAATCTCAAGCTTGATGCAGGAAATCTATCCATGATAGGTGGATCTTCATCCTTTTCTTAAAAAAGTCTAGCAAGGGACTTCTTAGTTGCTAATTGGTTTTGTTTTCAAAACTGTTTTTATGCCATTTATAAAATCTTTCCTTATCTACTCTCCTGAAGCTCAGTAGATCTAAACTTACCCATTTAAAACAACTGAAAACAATCTTTTAGTCTTTTTTTATAGGATCACATTTAATGTTCTTGAAGGATGACATCATGCTCTCAATTTCTTTTTCTTCTATTCTCCAAGCTAAATATATTTACTTCTTTTCATTCTTTCTCTTTGATATAGTTCTTGATTCAAGAAAGAATACCTCATAAAACTGCGCCTTGTTACCCTTTAAATGTTAACAATTTATTTTATCATTTTAGTAAATTTCTGTTCACTCTGCTTTCCTTACCTGCAAGAATACATATGGTTCTTCCTGACACTTCTTCTGAAGAACCCTTTGCAGCCATCACAACTGGACGCTCCATAATGCTTCCCTGTAGCACGATCACCACAAATGGCACATAACACACTGGCTCCAATGTTGTTAGAAGCATTAAGATTTGTAACATCAGATGGGGAAGTGTCTGTTTAAAAAGATATGTAGGAAGCAATCATGAACACACACTAAGTCAAGAAATCACTAGGGGTACACGAGTTCATATAAAACCAGCAGCTTTAAGAAGCTGTCTGATCCATTCAGTTTTCCACACGCTGTCCTAATACATATTAAATCAAACCTGCATTTTCCTCATTTTGTATTCACCATCTGAAAATCAAACATTGTATAGATTCAAACCAGTATTATCTATATGCTTGCAAACATATGCTATAGATCAGCGACCCCCAACCTTTTGGGCCTCAGGGACTGGGGCTGTGGTGGGAGGTTTGTTGTGTGCTGCCTGCATTTCCCCGATGAAGCTTTCCTTGTTTGTGCAGCTCAGTTTCTGGCATGCTGCAGCCTGGTGCCAGTCCATGGATCGGGGGTTAGGGACCCCTGCTTTAAACTAAGTCTCAGGGCGTCAGTCCTCCTTCTGAATCATTCTAAAAACGCAAACCTTCACATCAATGAGAGGTTGCCCCATTAGTC
Organism: Vipera ursinii; assembly: GCF_947247035.1. Classification (NCBI taxonomy): domain Eukaryota; kingdom Metazoa; phylum Chordata; class Lepidosauria; order Squamata; family Viperidae; genus Vipera; species Vipera ursinii. The sequence continues at coordinate 23,285,427 of NC_139516.1, read as the reverse complement.
AATGTGGCCTAGGGACAGCATATACCCTTGAGTCCACATACTTTGTAAGTCTATAGTTGACAAACAGCATCTTCAGCCAATCATTATTTAACCACAGGTGGTCAAAAGCTGAACACAGAGAACACAAATCAATCAGCTTTCACTTATTTCACTTCAAATGTAAGAACAACTCCAGCTTCTAAACTCTATAAAGTAATAGCCACCCCTTCTTTTTCAAGAAAGGATGAGCAGGCACGAGGGGAAGAAAAATTTCTAACAATTCTTGCCCAAAAATATGGTGTAGGAATTTGTCCACCTGTATTGATGTGCATTTGGTGGCCTGCAGAAGCATTCTTTCTGACAGGCTATGGGATGATTTGTAGGGGCAGTTGCCAATTTAATGTGATTACCATGGCACCAGTCAGTAAGCCTGTGAAGTTTGTTAACTATTATCAAAATAAAGAAGCTTCAAAGCCCTTCCTTTCAACATGACATCAGATAAGCAAATCCTGTGCTATACAGCCAATCTTGAAAGTAATCAAAACTCCATTTTGGTGCTCCTCTCCAGTCTGCTGTGTGTATGAAATGCAAGCTAGGAAACAGAGGTATGAGAGGCACTTTCCAACGGGGAGAAAAAAAATGTGTCCCCAGGTGCATATAAAATATTCTGGAACAAAAGAGTGACAATGTTGAGATTCAAACTAGGTCAACAATGCAATTGTAAATAATGTTGACTAATCTCTTATATTTATGCATAATCCTCTTGCTCAGTGCTCAGAAAGCAGTGTACAATTAAAATGAATGCCCAACAAGATAAAAAATAAATATATCAGTTAAAAACAGAAACAAAAAGGAAAGAGAACTTTAATACAATAAAATAGAGTAACATTAACCAATAAAAATGCTGTTTTCACTAAAAGATGATGGAATTTACTTAACTTCTCTACAACTGTTACTGCTATGGGTGGTTATTCCTTGAGTACTCATCCAACTCATTTATCAATACATAGTCTCAGATGTAAAATACATGACTAACAATGCTGCTGTGACTACTGCCTGTTGATGGCCTTGGGTTAGGCTGAAACAGGAAATAATATTTGTCCCATGTTTGGGGCCTAGCAAGGTAATCTAAATACTTAACAAACATTTAACATACAGTATATATATATATATATATATATATATATATATATATATATATATATATATATATATATATATGTGTGTGTGTGTGTGTGTGTGTGTGTGTGTGTGTGTGTGTGTGTGTGTAAATTTTAGATTGCTAATATATATATATATTACACACATACACATACACATACACATTCAATGTTTAAACATTGAAAGCATTGAAAACATTTCATTCATGAGCATTGAAAACATTTCATTTACATTGTTCCAACTGCCTTCCAAAGAGAGTCAGTACTCTGTTTTGATAGTATGGGTGGAGGAGAGGGGGTGAGAGAGAAATTAGTAACATAGATAAGCCCTAACCAGGGACTTCCTCTTCCAGGGTTTAGCCTGTTCCCATGAAAAGTAAGGACAGAATCTAGGTTGATTCCTAAACCAGGAGGGCCAACTAAGTGTAGGGAGATACAAACGTCATTGCCTGGGTAACCACAAACATTATCAGCAACACTTCCAAATGCTCTGAAACTAACCAACCATTCAGGAAGGAGAAGCAACATTACAGAACGTTGCCCTCTAGTCTTTCAAAGATGATCCTGAAAGACACCAGGGTCAATGATATTGAAAGCCTCCAAGAGATCAAGGAGAACAAGGAGGATTACACTCCTCCAATTCCAGTATCTCAAAAGGTCATCCACAAGCATGACTGATTTCTTTACTGAATCCTAAACCTGATTGCCAGACATCCAAATAATCTCCTTCCTCATGTACATTAATGATGGCATAAATAATCAACAATATCAATCTTAATAACTCACCCATGATTTTCTCAACTGTGTTTGGGTTTCTGCTGGCTAAGATGCTAGCTAATCCAAGACTTTTAGAAGATGTTTTGAAAAACTTTAAAAAGCATTGACATTAGTGAATAAATATAATGGAGTAAAGATTATCTTCTTAAGTGACCTATTTGTATTTTCCTTAAAGACTATTTCCTTAAAGACTATTTTCCTAGAAGACTATTTCCCTATATGTGTTGGGTTTGTAATTCAGAACTTCCCTTTCCACTGCAAACGTATTTTCTACTCGCATATTGGATGGAAGCCATGGATGGAAACTAATAAGAGAGAAGCAACCTGGAACTAAGGAGAAATGTCCTGACAGTTAGAACAATTGATCAGTGGAACAACCTGCCTCCAGAAGTTGTGGGTGCTCCATCACTGGAAGTTTTAAAGAAGAGACTGGACAGCCATTTGTCTGAAATGGTATAGGGTTTCCTGCCTGAGCAGGGGGTTGGACTAGATAACCTCCAAGGTCCCTTCCAACTCTATTATTATCAGTAGTATGGATCCTATCCATAAAAATTACCTTCTGCTCTTCCGGAATAGCAAGCAAGGTAGGTTAATGGGTGATGCTGCTAGCAATGATGAGTGTGCACATTTGATTACTGCATACTTTTTCACAATATTTCGCAATAAAAAATTTAAAGAGTTAAGTAATTATTCCTTCTTTGTATCAACTGATCCTAATTGTCCCGCAAACATCTCCAAGAGAAAAAGGAAATTCTGATAGAAAATGTGAAACTACAAAATGAAGAAGGCAGTGGAAAAAAAAGATGATAAAGAGCTGATAATAGCTTGGCATTTCTTTGGTCACTTATTATATAACCAAGCAGCTATGCTGTACAACAAATTGTACCAAGTAATTAAATGATACTTGTAAAGGGAATGAAAACAAGATAAAGAGTTCATTATACCATAAATCAAATAGATTGTTATTTTGCACATTCTCCCTGGTGAGATCAGTGCTTTGTGATCAGTTCTTGGGAAAGTTGTTGTCGTATTTATGCATTTATCTGCATGCATTAGCCAACTGGCAAATTCTTACAGTGGCCTTGGTGATTGGTTGCATAGTTGAACTCTTTTACCCTGATGAAGTTTCTCTTCACATTCAACTGGAATGTACCGTTCTGTAATTTAAGACTGTTATTCTTTGTCCCAGACTCCTAGATGACAAAAGTCAGGAATGTTGATATGATATTTCTTAAAGAACTTGGAAAGCATTCCAAGTAGTCCTTGGTTTTCAACAGGTCATTTTGTGACTGTTTAAAGTTACATCATTTGAAGTTACATCATGACCGTTTTTCACACTTACGATCATTGCAGCATCCCCATGGTCACATGATCAAACTTCAGACACATAGCAACCGGCTCATATTTATGATGGCTACAGTGTCCTAGGGTCATGTGATCACCTTTTGCAAACTCCTGACAAGCAAAGACAGTGCGGAACCAGATTCACTTAACAAACATGTTACTAACTTAACAACTGCAGTGATTCACTTAACAACTGCGGCAAGAAAAGTTGTAAAATGAGGCAAAACTCACTTAACAAATGTCTCACTTGGCAACAGAAATTTTGGGCTCAATTGTGGTTGTAAGTGGAGGATTACTTGTATTATATCCCAACTCCTCCCCCTTTGTATTTTCAAGATTAAAGATACCCATTTTCCTAAGCCCATTCTCATAAGAGTTCATCTCCATCTGCTTTTTACTTTGCTTTTTGCAGTTTCTATGAATCTTCCTTAAAACACAGTAATCACAAATGAACAGAGGGGAATCTGACTAATGTAGACAATAGAAGAATTATTGTTTCCTTTGACTTGAAAGTTACATTTCAATGGATTAGTTTCAATGGAAACTAAGATGATTAAAGGTCTGGAGACTAGAACATATGAGGCACGGTTGCAGGATTTGGGTTTGGCTACTCTAGAGAAAAGAAGGACTAGGGGTGACATGATAGCAGTATTCCAGTATTTGAGGGGCTGCAACAAAAAGGAAGGGGTCAACTTATTTACCAAAGCACCTGTCGGCAGGACAAGAAACAATGGATGGAAACTAATCAAGCAGAGAAGCAACCTGGAACTAAGGAGAAACCTCCTAACAGTGAGGACAAATAACCAGTGGAACAGCTTGCCCCCAGAAGTTGCAGGTGTATCATCACTGGAGGTTTTTAAGAAGTGACTGGACACTCACTTGTCTGGAGTGGTATACTGTAAGGTCTCCTGCTTGAGCAGGGGGTTGGACTAGAAGACCTCCAAAGTCCCTTCCAGCTGTATTCTGATTTATTGGATGGATGCATGTATACTTTATAATTATAAGGTAAAGGTAAAGGTTCCCCTGCACATGCGTGCTAGTCGTTTCTGACTCTAGGGGCCGGTGCTCATCTCCTTTTCAAAGCTTGTCCGAGGACATCTCCGTGGTCAGGTGGCCAGCATGACTAGACGCCAAAGGCACACGGAACACTGTTACCTTCCCACCGTAGTGGTCCCTATTTTTCTACTTGCATTTTTAAGTGCTTTCAAACTGCTAGGTTGGCAGAAGCTGGGACGAGTAACAGGCGCTCACTCTGTTACGCGGCACTCAGGATTCGACCGGTCAAACTGCCGACCTTCTGATCAACAAGCTCAGTGTCCTAACCCACTGAGCCACTGCGTCCCTTATAATAATTATATGCATATATAATTGCATTTATCTTTTTAGCATTTACACATATTCAGATTGTAATAGGATTGTACAGTTAATAGCCTTTAATAGTTCGGTAAAGTTTTACAAAATGAAGAACAAGGTGCATGTGCCTCCCTGTGTACCCAAGATATATTTATGTAGAGAGGACTCTTCCCCACTTCAGTCATTTTCCAGCAGGTGTCAGCAACAGCCACACCCAAATGTCAATGCACACGTTGTGGTGACCCTGGATACTGTATTCAAGCTACTATGCAAAAAGTTGTAAAAATCTGACCATGAGTAAAGGGAGAAAAAATTAAACATGCTGAATACTCATTCATTATTAATTTTTAGTAGCTTGGAGAGCTATGTTCTACAAACAACCTTTCAGAAACATAGCTTTCATTTTAGTCACCTATCTTAATTATTAGCTTTTAAACATTAGCTTATAATGTTAATACTTAGCGTTAGATATTTCAAAAATGTAAGAATGAAAAATTGGCAGTAATATTCCAAATAAAAGATTGAGACAATTATCACTAAACCTTCCATAAATACTCTCCAAAGAAGACTGGAAATTGTAGTTTTGAGAGGAAGCTGGGGATGCCTTTGTGGTTCTCCCTAGAACATCTTCCATAGTTACATATTTATGTTCAGCCATACAACTGTATTTCCATTTAAGATGTCCTAAAACGTTGTATGACAGTAAGGAAATCAGGTACAATTTCCAGAAAACATAGAATACATCTCTCTAAAAACAAGAAAAAAAATTATCATAAACTAGCCCATTTTGTATTTCATAGCATGCTGTTTTCCAAATAGTAGAAAGTTCTGAATTTCAATGAATGCCACTGAAGCTATCAGACTCATTGAGGCAATAAGGTACACAGTGTTATGCCAATTAAAATAAAGAAAAGGATCAAGGGAAAGATCACAGTTTTTAAGCAAAAAAATGCATAATATGAGAAAACTGAGCTTATAATCATAATAGAAGTAGTAATGATAACTTCCTGTAAAATTCTACATGGAGTGTGAAAGTGTCATACGAAGACAATAGAAAATATTTTGTAAATCATTCAGCTACATTACTGCATGAAATGATAATAGTAATAAAGGCAATAATCATAATCATATTTCACCACAATTCCAAACCTGTGTGGGATCGTGTACACATTTAGAATTATATCAATTATAATTCTAAACATAATTTAGAATCAATTATATTTATGGAGTCTTATTCACAAATACGAACACATAGTATTACGCTTCACTCTAATTGCAGATTATTATTGCACAGACAATATGAAGAGTTTTCATTGGTATAACTCTACCAAAAAAATAATTTCATTTCCTGATAGGCCCTTGAACTCCAACTACTTTTTGAACAATAAAAAGTTAGGTGTTGCATTCCTTCTTTTAAAACCTACTCCTATGGGAACAACCACTCGATTTCAATTATTTTCCTTCTATACTTCCCAACTCTGCTTCTTTCTGGGGCTTCTTCCTATGTTTTCCACAGCCAAATTTGTGTGTAGTGCAAGAGAAAACAATAATAGGGCTTTGATTCCTATACTGCAACCGTCCTGTGAAATGTCAGCTGATTAAACCAAGTAGAGTCCCAGACAAAATCTTTTGGGGAAAATATTTGTGCCTGGAGGACCAAAACCTCCTCCACCGCCAGGCTTTTACATAGGTGGCGGATGGAACTAAGCATACTGTAATCATGTTTGCTCCACATTATCTGGCTGCTGTAAAAAAATAAATTGAGTTCTGAATCTTTCCTGCCCCGACCCCAACTTTGATAGAGAAAAACAACATTCTGAAATGGACTTACCACTGCCCATTGCCAAGACTTGCATGTTCTCAAACTCCAATGTCGTATATGCGGGATCTAAAGCTGCACTGTAATCTGCCATCTCCATGTCTATCAGGGCTTTGGAAAGGCGCATTATCATCTGCAAACACGGGCCAGATTGCAGTGATTCCACAGCCAGAGGTTATTGGCCCCCTCAACTCTCCAACTGATTTTGCCGGCGTCCCCTATCTGTTGGCCTTTATTTCAGATATTTCTCTGAAAGAATCTGCTGCACTTCAAGGCCTATACTACCCAAATGGGTGGAGGCAGGAGGCAAGGGGGGTTAATCGTTAATCATCTCACCCACTAGTGAACACTGCTGCGCTCAGCCTCTTATTTCTTTCTGCTTTGCTTTTCTTCCTCTCTATTCCCTGTTGACGATTGTTTATGACAGGCTTCGTCACCAGCTTGTTGCTGATTTCTGCTCCAGGACAGGTGAAAAAGCATAGCGAAGGGCCTGCTATCTACACTCAGCTTTCCCCAGTGCAGTGTGGTACCTGAGGTGTCATTATTAAGATTACTTTATTGGTAGCAGAAGCTGCAAGGATCACTTCTGAAAGGCAGAATACAATTTCCATCTTCCATCTGGAACTGCTGTCCTGTCCTTCCAACTACTCTTTCTCTTCCTCTCTTCTCTTCTCCCACGCCCTGTCATTTCTCTGTTGGATGAAGGTCATCGGAATGGTAATTTACACATTGTCGTACACAGGAACAATGTGGGACTTTCATTTTACTTCCCTATAAAACCATGTTTTACGGGCTCTGACTTCATTATCAACAACTCCTTCCACAGCATTTACCTACAATAGATCTTTCAGTGCCAGGCACGTAAATGCAAAATGCAACACTGACTGTGTCCATGGTTCCCAAAACCCCACCTTCCTGGTGATCCTCTCAGCTCAAAAGGTACACGGGATTTGGGCCAGGTGACATCTAACGCAGAAGAACCAAAGATTCTTGTTTAGGAGGTAAGAACAGTTGAAAGAGATCTAGACTAGCTTGGAGCACTGGCATCCATTGTTTTTCCTTAATCATTTTCCTGAACAAGCTGACCAACTCCTCTGAACCCAGACAGTATAATATAGGAAACTGTCTGGTCTTTCTCTGCCCTTCCCCCCCCTTTTTTGTGATTAGGACATATATAAGGGTTGGCATCCTACAGCCTCAAGTTTTCAAGGAGACTTTCAAATCATTTTGCACCCCATGTTAATCTTTTCACTATTTTCAGATGGCAAACACAAATTAGGTACTAAAACAGACTTCCCATAGTTAAAAGACCCACATCTTTCAATAAAAAAAATAAAATCTCCATCTACCACTTGTCATATGGATTGTCCCACTTGAAATAATTGACATTCCCTGAAAAAAGGAGAATCTTCTTTTGAGGAAAAGGTTTTTACCCAGTGGTGGGATTCAAATATGTGAACAACCGGTTCTCTGTGTGGATGATGCTTTTGGACGTCCATTCTGGGCCTGGACAACAAAAAATTAGCTACCGGTTCTGCCAAACTGGTGTGAACTGACTGAATCCCACCACTGTTTGTACCCCTTAAGCTGGTACTGGTAGCAGCTTTTTCAGGAAACAGTTTGAATCAATGGTATGGTGAGGGTGACAAAATAAAATGCCCTACTTCTAGCACTACTTTCCTGAACCTGCTACTATTTTTAAACTGTAAAAATGACAGCAAGAGATCCTATCATGAATTTTTAGTTCACCAAACATAATATGACAATCTGGACAGATAAAAGTTGAATGATACTACCAGGCACCAGTGCTTTTTGAGGTTAAAATCAAGTCTTGCCACTTGCTTTTGTGGGCAAAATCATCTACACCCAAGCTAACAAAAGAATATTGATTATGTTTCTACTGCTCAGTGCAGAGTATTTCCCTACTTTCGCTCGGTACAATAAGCCTTGGCAACATGTTTTTTTCTGCTATGCTCCTATGATATTGCTTTCACTTTCCCCTGAGCCCATGAGAGAGAAGCAATCTTAAGTTGTCTTTAGGGCGTCAAGCTATTCTTCAAAGCACCAGAGGGCAAGACAAGAAACAATGGCTGGAAACTGACCACAGAGAGAAGCAACCTGGAATTAAGGAGAAACTTCCTAACAGTGAGGACAATTAACCAGTGGAACAGCTTGCCTTCAGAAATCATGGGTGCTCCATCACTGGAGATTTTTAAGAAGAGACTAGACAATCACCTGCCAGAGATAGTATAGGTACTCCTGCTCGAGCAGAGGGCTGGGCTAGAAGACCTCCAAGGTCCCTTCCAGCTTCTGTTCTATTCTATTCTATTCTATTCTATTCTATTCTATTCTATTCTATTCTATTCTATTCTATTCTATTCTATTCTATTCTATTCTATTCTATTCTATTCTACTCTACTCTACTCTACTCTATTCCTACTGCTGTTGAGTTATGCTTTCCTGTTTAAGCCTGCAGCAGTCAATAAAAAACAAGGCATGGAAAAATTGGTAAAGTTCCCAAGTTATTATATTGCAGATGAAATTAGATAACTAAAAATTAATGGGATCAAAATAGGACTTACTGTCATTTTAGCCTGACGCAGGCACATCCTGTTCCCATAAGTCTTTGATAAACATCATATGTTGCCCTTCTATTTCTCCTTAAGGAGCTGGACATAGCAATGATATGCCGATGCTCTATCAGTTCTACAGAATAGTAGCAGATTCTTCAGCTGACAGTATTGTAAATGTGTTAACTCCATGTCTCTTAAATAGTAGAATTATAGGGCCACAGTCCTAAATAAAAAACGGACAGCAGGTAATAAAACCCTGAAAGGGAGAGAATACCCAATCACTCAATTTAACTTTATTCATATACAGTATATCTGCACCCTTTTAGAACTGGCTTTGACTAGTTTATGGCCCAGTAAATTGATGGTCCAAGGAAATATATCTAGAGAATCCAGTTAAGGTTCTTCCCATTAATTTAATTGGACCTTCTGGCTATTAAAAGCTTTGCTTTGTTCTTTACAACCTATTTTCTCTTAAACATGTTTGTCAATTTTCACCTATTGGCTACAAATTGGCCTTTTTTTCTTCGCTGTGTAATGCCCATTTTGATTTTTTTTAAATTCCAAGAATTCCTCTGAATCACATTAAAATCAAGATCATACTTTTTCACAAAGTACTAACTATTGTAATTATTGATAGCATTTTAGTATGTCTACAGCTGTAATTATTTGTCTGGCAAAGTACATTTTACTTACATACAACTTTCCTGGAATGTAGCAAATCTCCAAAATTTTAGTATCTGGATAATGGGTAATGAACATATTAATATATATTTTGTGAGATGTAAGGAAATGCATATTTAATAAGTTTGTTCTCTCTATCTTATGTTTGCTGCAAAACAAAATACGATAAGCCCGTGCATGGAAGCTTCCTAAATGAGGAGTGGGATACAAATGATGAGTTCTCTGCTAATCAGTTTTTGTTGTTGTTGCATTTGAGTCAGTCTTGACTTCTGGAACTGCATGGGTGAGTCCCTGAAGGCTTTTTTGGCAAGATTTTCAGTAGTAGTTTGTCATTGCCTCCTTCCTACGGTTGAGAGCAAGGGACTGGCCCGACATTTCCCAGCTGACCATGCCTAAAGCGTGACTAGAACTCACATTCTCCTGTGTTCCAGTCTTGAAAAGAGTCATGGGGCTCTGCTGTATGAGCTCAAACTCTGCATTTGCTACAATTCTGAGTATTTCTACAGCTACAGATCTTAGATTCACATTTATGTAATGAATTGGTTACTGTAGCTGAGGAGGGGTTTTATGATATACTATAAATTCTATTGTGTACAACCAGATTAATAACAGTAAATCAATGTTATCATATTGAATATCAGCTGAATTGCACCAAAGAACCAATAATAATTAATGATTATGGCCTGTTCTTTTCTTAATGAAAACATCTTATCTTTCGCAACCCCTATGATTTAAACTTCAGATAGTAAATTAAAATTTCTGCAGGCAGTTTGAACTGTTCTTCAGGAACAGGCCATGATTTAATGTCTAATATAAATCCCACTGGGTACTTTCTGGCCCTTCAATGGCTAACTCAGAAGCAAAAAGGACTACATGAAAGATAGCAGCAGCCTACTTTATATAGCATTAAAGAAGAATATAATAAAGGTAAGAAGGAACGTTGAAGGAAGAGACAGTAGTACTTAGAAGTGTAAGAAGTGGCCATGAAATCAAGAGTCAGCTACTCCTGCAAATGCAGAAGAAAGCAAAGAAATACATAGTCATTTTCAAAGTGCTGAAAACTGGCATTGGAGAAAGAAGATATCTAGCACTGCACTAATGTGTTAATTCACATCTGTGTTACCGATGCTTTTCTAATGCAGTTTTTACGAGGAAAAATGGGAGACGTGAGACCAATATCTGTCACCTTGAACTCTTGATCAAAACCTGGGATATAAGCAGTGGTGGGATTCAATATATGTGAACAACCGGTTCTCTGTGTGGATGCCACTTCCAGAAGTCTATTCTGGACCTGGCCAACAAAAAATTAGCTACTGGTTCTGCCAAACTGGTGCAAACTGGCTGAATCCCACCACTGGATATAAGTCTAACAAATACAAGTACAATACTGAGAAAACCACCTCTAATTCTAACACCCAGCACTTACAGATGGGGTGAAAGTCACCTCCTGGTCACCAAAGCAGGTAGACGTCCCTAAGGTCACCTGTTCTGCACCACTCCTGCTCTGGAGCTGACTGTCTTCACATTAGTGCATATTAAGAACTGGTCAAATGTTGAAGCATCCACAGGATCCTATTGTTTCTCTGCTTCTATCAGAAGTATGAAAACACTGTTGTGGTACAAACTCCGCCTCTTTGGAGCATGTCTGTGATATCACAACATATTTAGAAAAAGATTCTAAACACTTTCCTTAGAACAGTGTTCCTCAATCTCAGCAATTTCAAGATGTATGGACTTCAACTCCCAGACTTCCCAGGGAATTCTGGGAGTTGAAGTCCACACATCTTAAAATTGCTAAGGTTGAGAAACATTGACTTAGTCTAACCCTATTGCCCCTCCACAGATGCTGCTGGGCCAGTATTTTTCTGCCTAGTATTTGAGGTAAAGCAAATATGTACTTTTTCATTTTCTTTGCAACACTGGAACATGCAGATGATTTTCTCTTGGATCTGCTCTTATTTCATAATGTCTCCCAGATGCTTTGCAAGCATGCCCTGGTAAGAATTCTCTGTAACAAAATTTCCAATGGAAAGAACATAAATAAACCTAATATCAATACTTTTAGTCAGTGGTTAGTCTATTTCATAATCCCTATATAACAATCCACCAAATTTGGTTTCCTCTGTTTTTATAAGCAACATGCATCTGTCTTCTGCATCCCAGCTTGTAGCCTCAGGAACTCTTGCACCCATACCATACAAACATAGAGATATTATGACACAATAGATAAGATGTTAGATGATGACTACTCAAGGGAGCCAGGTTCAAGTCTTCTCTCAGCCATGAAAACTCACACTTGGTGACTGGGCTAATTATGCTCTCTTAATTTAAATGTAATGAACTCTCCTCTGCCAAGCCCTGGGCTAGACCAGTGTTTAAGATGTTGGATTAGGACCATACGAGGTTCAAGTCTGCCTTAATCATGGAACTCACTATGTAACTTTGGGCCAGTCATTCTCTCTCAGCCCAACTCTAATTCATGGGGTTGTTTTTGTGGGAATAAAGTGCAGAGAGATCCTCATGGAAGCCACCTTGTTCAACTACTGGAACAGCATGACAGAAATGTAAATAATGGTAGCAATACATTGCACACTAGTCAATTGCAAAAGGCAGCTTTACTCAGAACAGCTTGCATTCTGCAACAAAAACTGTAATACCATCAAACATCCACATCTGCCTATCCCTGGTTTTGGAGAGGACTTGATAGGTAGACAAAAATGCCAAACCCAGTGTGAACATCTGGGTGAGCGTGCAACAAACCGTGCATTGCACACCATGATCCAGATTAGATCTACAGTGAAAAACTTCTAGTTGCTGAATTTTAGTTCTCACCAAACCATAAAACCAGCATGGCCAATGGTGAGATAACTAGAAGTTACAATTCAGCAATATCTGGCTAGACAAAAGTTCTCTACTCTTGCTATAGATCTTTGGCCTGAACCCGTAAGATTCCCAATCAACAATATCCCTTTTCCTCCTAGGAGCTACATTCCTCTAGAAGCCCATAAACAGGATATGTGCATGAAGTCAATAGCTTTCACATAATGTTGCTCTTCAGACACTCATATTGGGTGACATATTAATGACTGTCAATCTAGTTGTTCCAGAGAGTCCACTGTTGAATTGAGAGGAAGACCATTAGCTTCCTCATCTCAGACTTGAGCTTCTCTAAGGAAATGGAACAGGCTTCTGGGCTGTGACCATTAAACATGTCATGGTTACTGCTTGAAAGAACATATCCTAATATTTCTTCATCAGCTAGAAGCTATTGAGCCAATAATTCATATAAGAGGATCAGAAAGCCAGAGGAAGAGTCTCAACAACAACCCCACTGAGAGATCTTTCATGCCAATCCAAATTTGGATAAGATGATCCCTATGATTAGATAAATGTGTACAGACATAAGTTAAACATGCACAGGATTTACTATAGTGTCTAGTATAATATCATAAACCCAGCCTGTTTTGCTCAGTTAGCAAAACAAGCCCTAAGTCAAACAAGCTCCTAACTAGGTAAGACAAAAAAAGTTTCCTCTCATACAAGGTCTGAAAGGATTAAGGTTACTAGAAATAGCAATCAAAAGGTATATGTACAAGGCTAATAAGGCAGGGGAGTTTCTTAAGGGGAACCGAAGGATTAAATGCTTGGAAACTGACAATGAATCATAAAGCCTTTCACCTTTAGTGAAGATGACTCAGATGTACTGCTGGTGGCTGAAATTAAAATCTTAAAGATAAGTTGTCTTCAGATAATCTTTTGGCAAGAGCCTGTTCCCTACTTCAGTATTATGGAAGAGAACAGTGTTCAGTTATTGCAGTGGATTATTCTGTTTTAAATGAAGGAAATGTGTGCCTGAAAAATTGTATGGTCTTCAAAGCATAATGTAAAAATATCTAAAAGACAAATGCTGATTCAATTACAGAGCTGTTTCTAATTAGAGTATAATCCTGCCATTGCTCCCACCCTTTGGAACATTTCCCCCAAGAAATAGGGCAGGCCCCCACCCTCCTCGTCTTTCGGAAAAGTTTAAAAACATGGCTCTGCTGTTTTGCTGGGACTGGTTAAGCCCTCCCTTCGTCTTTTTAAAATTACTTAATTTTAATGTTGAATTTTAACCATCTTTGCCTCTTTTTAAATTTTATATATAGTTTTCATGTTTCAATATTTTATTCGTACATTGCCCAATGTTCCTCTGTGAGAGAGCTGTGCAGTTGCTAAATTTGATAAATAAATATATAAATGAGCTTGGAACTTTTCTATCTTTATATTTGCTACTTTTAAAAAAAATATTCCTGTTGCATGCACTGATACAGAATACAAAATTAAAAATGTCTTTAAAAGACTAAACTCCACATTTCAGGAGCGCTCAGAGAAGAAAAAATATTAAGACCTCTTGTAAATGCCAAGGGTGCCTGGAGGGGAGAATAATACATGTTCCTTTCTCCCCAATTCTGTGGGACTTGCATGGGTTCTGGGAAGCTGGGATGATTAACCATTGGCTCACCACCTACTTCAGAAGAAAAGCTGCAAAGACAGATTTTCCATGTTTACTCTAGAACTATACGGCAGATATCATTCTTCTGATAGGAACTCCTGCCCCATTCTACTTCCTGGCCCTTGGGATTTTCCTACTTCCTTTGCTAGCCCTGGCACCAAAGTGATCTGCCACAATCTCTCCAATTCCCCACAAACTTCCTGCTGGGGAGCCTCAAAGCAACATAGAGAGAGGTAGATGTAGAAGCAGCCTAGGACAGTAGGTGGTCTTACAATTTCGCCATGCATCACTCTGAGGAACCCTTCATGTTGCACACACAGGGCCAGGACAAGCAAAAGCTGGTCTTCAAAAGCTGCATGCTTAGGCATAATGAAATAGTTGCCATCCATGCAGTTTTGCTAACTGAAGCAGCTGGCTCAACCTGTCTTAATTGTAAGGCATGTCCAGAGAATCCCCCACTGCATCTGAAAGCATCAAAATAACTTAGAGGTTCAAGTATTAATGCATATCCAACTCTATTTTCCAACATCAGCCCTGCTGCTGGCAGCCACCTTCTATGCCTAAAAGTATGGCTTACCGTGAGGCCTCCCTTGCTTTAAAATCATTTGGATTTCTTCTTTTCAAAGAGGTGAATGCACGTCCTGTCGTAATTCTCAATGGACAGAACACTGTAGCAGCCTATTACTGTTCCATTCCCCAAGCCATGAGATAGGTAAGCCCGTTGGAGCACAGTCCTGAGTTACAAGATTGAGAACTAAAGTCCTAGGGGAATCCACGCCAGCACAGTCATCTCTCAAACCATCCCTTCTGCTTTTTCCCCCCCGTTGAAATTTCAAATTCCAGTTTGTGGACAAAGTCCTACCTATCTGAGAATATAGATCTCCGACCACTGACCAAACTCCATTCCAAGTGACAACCTAGTTATGCTTTTCCTCAGGCTCTGACATTCAGTGTTTGGAACTGCTGGGTAGACTGCAAATCAGCTTGCCTTGGCCTGAACTGCAGTGCACTTTGAAAGAATGGATTCTGGCTACTTGTGCGACTTCAAAGTCAAGCATTGGCGAAGAGGATTCCTTCTGATTGCCAGTAACAAAGCAGGTAGGAAGATCCCCGACGCCTGCTTTCACAGCTTTATTTCAAAGGGAAAAGATGAAAACATCTATTGTGCTTGAAGTAGTCATTTTGGGCCATACCTTAAGATTAAAAAAGAGAAGACAATGTGAAGGGGGAAGGGTACTGAAAACCAAAGAGATAGGAAGAACGAACTCTTCCAATTGGAGGCACTTGATGTAGTTAACAGATAACTTCAGCACAGCTTTCTCACTCTCTTCATCCCTTCCTATTCTCTCCAGATTAGGGCAAACTTACTTTTGTGCTAATCATTTCTTGGCCAGGTTATCTCAGATGGAAAAATTAACAGAAAATAGTTTACTGCATGACTTGCTCACCACAGCAAGAAATGACACCAAAAGCTGTCAAGCAAACTTTTCAACCAGCTTGCTCTTTAAGGTCTTGCACTGAATCTAGCCATCTATGTTTAAACTGAGTGTATGCGTTTAAAAGGATGATTTTTCCCTCCCCCTGCAAAGTCAATATTTTGTCCCTGCCCCTTTTCCATGACCTGAGGATATATTTGCTTTTTGGTTATTTCCAAAAGGAGACAATACCCCCCTCCCTCAGCCTGTATTTTGTCAGACTTTAGTAAACAGGGATTGTCTTTCCACACCATCAAATCCCATTTGCCTTTTGCCTAAATTCAATTACATAGCCATTCTCCCCCTTCCCCCATGTGTTAATAAGCACCCCTGTGGAATTCTGCTGAATCAGAAGGGTCCAGAACATTTATGGGTTACCAGCCAACTTGGTGGGGGGAGAGAAGCTGGAATAGATGTCAGAGGGACAATCCACACTGCTACTCATAAAGGGGTCAGGCAGGCATGTATGAATCTGGAGTTCCAGGCATACACAGCTTTGCAAATAGCTAATTTCTGGCTCTTTGAATGACAACTAGGGGCCGTTTAATATTTGCAGTTGACTTCCAAGGGACAGTGTTGCTAGAGCAATTGTGTGGAAATCCTGCAAAGCATCACTAGAACCACATTTCCACAGGAAGTCTCATGGGATTAACTTTTTTATTTTATTTTTTTACTAAACCTAAAAGCTAGGAATTTCCCACAAAGTAACATCTATGGTCAGGTTTTTCTTTAACTTAAGTTTCCCTAATAGACTTTTTAGGCCTCTCAAAAGATTTAAAGAAGATGACCTTTAGTGAAAAAGGACTCAAGAAAGATACCTATAGGGAAAAAAGCTCACAGGATTCCCATGGATTTAATAAAACTGCAAAGTAAACAGGAAGCCAATAACAAAAGCTTTCCTTTCTCTTTAAATTACAACAAATCAAAACTGCTTCACTCAGCTCCACAAACGTCATTTGTACTATGCAGCTCTTTAAGACAAAGCTGCAAAGCTACCAAGGCTGCACAGACTTCACATTCCTTTTTGATAATAGTACAACTTGCCAACTAGCATCTCCTTATGGCAGCTTTTCCTATCTGGGTGTCCCCTAACTGAGTACCAGGAGGAGTAAGATAATTCTGATCCCCCACATATATACATCTGGAGAGTACCCAGGTTGGAGGGAAATTAGGCTCCCTTAATTTAAACCACAAAAGGATTTTTGTGCTAAGGGAACATTAAAAGGTGGTTACAACTTGTGGGATAGTCTCAGTCAGCCAATGTTTCACTTGCATATAAATTAGTGGAAGATCAAAAGTTTTTATAATTCATACAGTCATTTGTAATAGATAGATGTGTGTAAAAGAATGATACAAAAATAAAACTAGATAACTTTTTCTGTTTATCAAGCATCCCTCTCATCCCATGTTTCATCATCATATACTGTGAATTACTAATAGCACAACTGATGATTACTCTGGGGAATTGCATAATGATTAATATATAAGGACTCTTGTCCTTTAGGAGAGCCATGGCCTCTAGAGTTTTTTTATTTATTTATCCTGCTTTCTTTACAGAGATGGCTAAGCCATAGCATTCTCCATTTGTAACTTTCCTGTGTTTTCTCTGTCATATCTTGCCTTTATTTATCAAGGAAAATCCATACAGACTAAAAAAAGAGAGCCAAAACTGCTTCTCCTTAGCTTATTACTGTTTGAAGGCACTAAAACACAATGGCTAAACCATTTCAGCCAAAATTATGATTTGATGATTGTTATACTATCTTGAAATTTCATTCCAACCTTGGAAATGTGACATCTTTCAGGGTTTGAAATAAATATGTTTCTGTGTACTAAAGTCATAGCAATGAAAATAAAAATCCATTCCATAGATATTAACAGATTTTAGTTACTTAGATCTATGGAAAACTTAACTTGAAGATTTTTTGCAAAGCAAGTGGAAGTCAATTATAAAATTGGGTCAGTTTAGGAAGGACAACTCCTGATAGTCAAAGCTTTTTCTGGATACATTGAGAAACAGCTAAAGATTAAATCTGATTTAGGGTGGAGAGGAACACAAGCATAACATTTTCTCAGGAGCGAACTAGGATGAAATAGTTTGAGAAATGAGTAGCCATTGCTCTCTGATTCAAAATTAATCCTTTATGCTATTTGCTGTTTACCATTTTATTATCAGAAAGTTCTGCTTGCAGACTTTAAAGGAAAACTTTGCTTATTATGAAGATATATCAAGGCTCCAATATTTCCTTTCATTCAAAAGAAAATAAATTTTTTAGCACTTGCTCTGAATTTCTCACTTCTCCAGAAAGGGGGAATAATATGTAATTTGTTGGTTTTTCTCCAAGCTATTGTTCTCCAGATGTGTCGGATTTCAACTTCTATCATTTCCAGACAGCAAGATGCTGTTGATTAGAAAAGAGGTAATCTATTATATCTGAAAGGTAACAAGTTGCTAAGGATTGAAGGCCATCTTGAATTAGCACTTCTGAAATCTCCAGCAACCTTGAAACACTGGCAATTATTTTTCCATGCATCACATGGGAAAACCTTTCAACACATAACTGAATTGTAATCATAATATCTATTTTTAAGGCTTTAATTAAATGAAAATGAAATAAAAGAACTTTCCTTTTTGTCTTGAATTTGCCCACAGTTTTTGGAAGCAAAGTTATTGGCACGCCACTCAGAAGCCAAAAGTAGTCTTTGATGCAGGAAAAAAAGGTGTGTCTCTGAACTGGCAAATGTATGATTGATGAATTTAACTAGAATGATTTCTGAATGTTCTATACAAATGATGGTCTTTAATTCTATTATCCTCTTATTGTGGGTTTTTTTTGCTATTCTTTTTATTTTATTATTGCATTATTGTCTGTTGTGTTTTGCATTTCATCCCTTTCTTTCTTTTTTCTTTTTAATGCTTCCACTGAATTGTAAGCCATCTAGCATTGCTTTTGTGAGTTGGATGGCTATAGAAATCAAATCAAAATCAATTTGAATCAAGGACTTCTCAATTCTTAAGCCAATCTCTTAGAATCTCTTCATCAATCTCAGATGAAAAGTTGCTTGCACTACCAATCAAAAAGTGTTCTTCAGTGATTCAGTTTTACCCTTTGTAATTTTTTTTATTTTAATTCCATTTATATCCCGCCCTTCTCCCAAGACTCAGGGCGGCTTACAAACTTAGCAGTAGCCTTCATTCTATGTATATGCCTGCTTATTAGGGCTTTCACACACACCCCCCCAAGTGGCATTATTACAAAGTCAGCTTAATTGCCCCCAACAATCTGGGTCCTCATTTTACCTACCTCGGAAGGATGGAAGGCTGAGTCAACCTTGAGCCTGGTGGGATGCGAACCTGCACTAATTGCAGGCAGCTGGTGTTACTTAAGGAGGCATTAGCCCACTGCTCCACCAAGGGGCTAATGAATTTTCCTTGGAAATGAAAGATATGCAGAAAATATGGGTGAACAATACCTGGATTGTTTTAAAATACATCTGTGCATTCTTTAAAAAAATATTAAAATAAATGTTAAAAAGAAATAGAATTGTAAAAGTCCTTGAATGAGGTGTGGTGATTGCCAATCAAAGAATTCTCTTGAAGCTTCTTTTAACCACCAAATTGCAAAAACCAGATACTATATTGTCTAACAGAGGGCTTTCCAAAATGAAAAAAAATATACCCTTGGGGAGGTGCAGACAGAATCCAAGTGAGGAGTGAAGACATTCGTTGTTACAATGAATCCACCTTTCCCAAAATTTCGTTGATTTGTTTTCATTGCTTGTTCATTTTAGTATTTGGATTTTATTGCAAAAAAAATAGGAATGGAGCTAGTCACTTTTTGAAAATGATTTGTAAGAAATGCTTCGACTTCATATAAGGGTAACATATTTTTGCTATTAACTTTAATGAGTGGATTAATTAAAAGTGGGGAATCTTTTTTTCAGGCTACGTCAATGGGTAGTATGCAGGTGCTTTCCTTCCACTTACATGAAGTCCAAAATTATTTTTTCAAAGTTTTAAAAAAGATGTAAAAACAACATTAAGACCTGTACTTTAAAAACAAATGAGAAAAATTCTTCAGCCAAATTACTTTTTTAAAAAAATGCTTATGCTCATTCAGGTACAAGAATATAAGGCCCAGTAAAATAGCTTTGAGTGAAGATAGGAATTTAGAAAAGGGAGCACAGATTTCATAGGTTTAGCAAATTCTCTCCCCCAACCCCCTTTTTGTCATATGACTGGTCACTGGGGTTTCGCATAGTTGTTTGTTCCAGCACTGATTTCCTGAGTACTATCTATTGATCTAGCCTTGGGTGTCTAGACCAGTTATTTCAAGAAGGTTCCTGTTTATTCCAAGATCTGTGATATTGGGAGAGAATGAAATGGACTCTTCTCCTTCCCTGCAGAAATTATAGTCACCAACTGCTCTGTAAGGAAGAACAAGAAAGCCATTAATGCTATGGATGGAACCCCTATTTCTCACATGATTATAATGGGAATCATGAACCTGCTGCCAGAGGCTTCTTTCCTTTTGTGTTGTATCTTCCTCTTTTGCAGTCTATCTCTGAAGGGGTGGAATGTTTGGTTTTCATTATTAATTAAGCCACTTGGATAGCTTTTATTATGTCGTGGGCTCTGATGAGCAGGAATGAAGACACGCAGTTGAGTACAGAGAAACTCATTCTTTATTTAAGCTGGAACTGTACTGAGGATTTGGAGTCACCCTGCCTCAATATATAGCCAGACCCTATGGTAGCAACCAATCGGATTGAACCCATGTTTGCCGCCCAAAGTTGACCAATTGCAGGACCGGAGACGTCCTGTCTGGGTTGCTGGAGAACCGTTAGTTCTCCAGCAATGCACATGGTGATATTCCAAAAGCCCAGACATAACAGCTTTTATGGTGAAAGCACTGGTTTTTGATACATAAATACAAATATTGAAAACACAAGCTAAACAGAAACCAATAATACTCACAAAGATCCCAAGGGAATTATTTGATTATTTTTTTCCACTGGGAGATATATAAAAAAGAATCAAAATACATCTCTGACACTGCTTTGCAAATTACACTCCTCAAAGTAAAGCCTTCCTAAAAGACAGCATGGATTGGATCAGGGATATTCAGAGATGAAGTGGAAAATGAATGCCGTTCCAAAGGATAAGATAGCAACAGAACACATATTCTTCCAAAGTCCCACATGATGGTATTATTTTGTCACTGGGACTTGTGGCTGGCCAACTCTGCCTGATCTTATAGGACAAAAAAAATCATTTGGAAAAAAGGAACCATGTAGCTATCCAGTGTCTGAATATGAATTTTATAAATGATAACCAACAATTTATTGAATTGTTCCTGAAAATCAGTTCAGCTTCTGGGCAAATTGAGAGGTACTCATAATTAACGTGGACCACTGAATTCTGGACCATCTGAAATTTCCAAGTGGTCTTCATGATATAGTAATCCAAACAAAAGCTATCTGAAGTATATATGGCCATGAAAAGTCACACCTGATCCAGGAAAGGACATAAATGGTGCATGAGATGTATTCATGCAAAAACTTCCTTGGCTACAACTGCCAGTTGTTCATTCAGCAAGATGTAAAAGTCTAGGAGGGCCATGCGTTAT
Source organism: Vipera ursinii (assembly GCF_947247035.1). NCBI lineage: Eukaryota > Metazoa > Chordata > Lepidosauria > Squamata > Viperidae > Vipera > Vipera ursinii. Next base: position 23,264,141 of record NC_139516.1, on the reverse strand, counting down.
ATGGCAGTTCCATTTGGGGGAAGTACAACCACATGAAGAACTAAGGTCATAAAGGACCAAGAAAGCCACTGATATTGCAACTTACTTTAGGACTTTTTCTTTAAGTAGCTACAAAAACATTTCAAACTGAACCCAATTTTAGGCCTCTTTAACTATCAGGGCTTTCCGTACAACTTCCAACTTTAGGATAAAAAACTAGCGTCCATAGGGAGACCTTTATTTTTTAAAAACTATTGATCTTTTAACAATAATTAATAATTAATTTAACAAATGTTCAAGCTAAAAGCCCCCCCCTCCCCCCAAATTTTGAAACATATAACTGGCCGTTTGGTCAATAAGATTAGATAAGAAAGACTGAGTGCATAAATTCAGATTTTACTTTTTCTCCATGCCAAAGAGGATCCCGAAGCAAAGTGTAGGTAAATGAACAAAAAGGAAGAATTCGTGGGGTGAAGGAAAAAGGAGTTTGGGGTTTTCCAAAATGAATAGATATGATTGGGTTATGCTAGAAAATTGAAAGGGTACTGAAAGGGAATCAAGGAGCCTCAGGACAAAAATATCACAGAGATAGTTCTGTAACAACAAAGCTATATACAATGTCAGATACAGAGAACCTACATTTTTCTTGATGTTTATAACTGCATTTTCCAAATTTCTAAACCGCTGAGCATGGTAGCTGGGAGTATAGCAAGTTTATATCAACAGCATTTAGATGGCCACAAAATTGTCTAATTTTGGAGAATAGCTTATTTCCCTTTGAAATCTGACAGGAACTGAGACATACACAATACATACTGCTATAGTAATGTACAGTTTAGGATTTACGGTACTCAAATTGCTTGTCCTGTTCCAAAGCAAGCTGGTGTTTGTGTGCTTAAACCATAATATAAATAAATAAGAAAACACAATCTAGTTACTTACTGCCCCCTAATACAACCATATTTTATTAATTTTAAATTTTATTTATTTTAAGTATATAGTTTAAGGTTTAGAATCAACTGCTTAGATTAAGATCTTTTCACTTTCACTCAGATAAGAAACAGCTATCGAAACAACTTGCAATAAACCCAGGTCATTTAAAATATCTAGGTCTACTTTAATGAAATACCACCTAAACAAAATAATATTGCTTTTTCCTGCTGTTTGATTTTCCTAGCAAGCGTCTTAAGCTAATACCCTGTTCTGCCATAAAATAATTAAATTATGTTATAGCCATAAAATGCACCATTTAAGTTAACTGAGAATTTCAACAAACTGTACCATGGGTGGTGGCATGCTGAAGCCACGAAACTTTATAAATCAATCATCAACTGATAAACAATACAATGATTAACTTTCAGAACTGGTGTCCCCAAAGCTGGTTTCATGGAAATATGCTGAGGGTGAATAATATTGGGTAAGTTAATTAAGGTGGAGAAATAGCTGGTAAGGCATGAACCTGCATTTAAAGAGAACTGTTAATGAAAATTTTAGAAAAAAGGGAAGTGAAAAGAATGATCCAAAAATTCATTTAAATCTTCCATAATAATTCTTTTTCCTGTGTGCACAAAACAAAGTGATTACAGATGCTACAGATTTTCATAGGGGAAAATTTCAGTTATACACGTGCTAAAGTAAAATCATACTTTTGGTATCTCCATTAAAGGTCAGCAGATATTAGATCAGAGCAAGAATTTCTTCACATAATCACTGGAATTGTAATAATTATGTAAATCACACCTGAAAGCGTTTCATGCTCTAACTATGATATTGTGCCACCTAGGATTTTGTTTTTGCCAAGTTCACAAATTTTCAGAAAACAATATTTTTCATGGACTGCACACAATTGTACATCGTACATGGACTAAATATGAGAGTGGAAAATATACAGTAGAAGATGCCTTTTTCAAGCAAATACAGGTAGTCCTCAACTTACAACCATTTATTTAGCAATCAGTCGAAATTACAACAGCACTGAAAAAAGTGACTTACAATCAGTCCTCATACTGGTTACATGATCAAAATTTGAGGGCTTGGCAACCGGCATGTATTTACGATGTTGCATGGGTGATGTGATCACCATTTGTGATCTTCCCATCTGACTTCCAACAAGTAAAGTCAATGGGGAAAGCTGGATTCATTTAGCAAACATGTAATTCACTTAAACAGCTACAGTGATTTGCTTAACAACCCGTGACAAAAATGTGATAAAATCAGGTATGACTTACTTAACAACTCCCTTGCTTCTGGCCCGAATTTTGGTCATAAATTAAGGACTATCTGTATTTGTGCAAACATTATATACACTCAGTGGAATTTACAGTATATATAATAGATCCAATGGATGAGATATGGTTCTTAATGCCCACTCTTTCCTGGTACATTGTTACATTTTTGTTTTACATTTAAGTCATCACAAGGGTGAGATCTAAACTACAACTGAATGGAGAACACACCATTTGGATGGGATTGTACTCTGAAATCCCAAAATATTATGAGAAAATGAAAAACAAAAAACAAAAATGTAGTTGACTATCTGATATTTCCAGATATATCAGACAATAGTTTTCATAATCCCTCATAACTCACCAGTTGTGAGCAATGGAAGTTCTAATCTAGTCCAACACATTAGAAGGACATTAATCAGGGGAATATTGAACTAGAGATTTTCAATCTCAATAATATTTTATATAGAATAATCATGCAATATAACTAAACTAGGTTTATTATCACTTAAACTAGCAGACAGAATTTTATATCTCTTCAGCTCCCAGGTGGGAAAGAAGCCTTCTTCTATATCAGATATTAGCATACAGTACCAGGTAGAAATTTAGTCTTGAATGTTTTTCTCTGGCGTACTTAGATGTCCTTTTGTATGTTAGTTCGGCCACATACTTTAACACCCCAGGCCCAGGGAAACACATTCCAGAATTAAGCAGTCTCTCATATGTTATTTGAAATATCATAGTCCGTACAGAACTATATTCTATGGGATCCTGGGTGCTCTCTGGGCTTGATTATTTTCTTAGACATTTCAGTAAACAAATCAGGTTATATCATCAACACTGATGATGTTACATAGTTGGGGTAATGTAATATGATATTGCATTACCCCAACTAGGTGACATCATCATTGCTGATGATGTTACCTAGTTTGGGTAAGGAAACATCTGTAAGAAAACAACCAAGCTCAGAGAGCACCAAAGACCCCTCATTTCAACCCTGAGCTACAAATATTCTCTTTTATTGGTACTATATCCTGTGATTATTCAGAATGTCAAAATGGACTTATTTGGTGTAGTGGTTAAGGTGCTAGCCTAGAAACCAGGGGACTGTGAGTTCTAGTTCTGGCTTAAAATGAAAGCCGATGAGGTAACTTTGAGCCAGTCACTCTTTCTGAACCCAATCCACCTCACAGGGTTGTTGTGGAGAAAACAGAAGAAAAGGAAGGAGTATATTATGCATGTTTGTTGTCTTGATTTACTTATAGAGTAAAAAAATTGTGGGATAAAAAATCAAATAAATAAAATTTAAAAAAATAAAAATATGTAACAATGAATCCAGTCTTCACATTTCATATCAAAAGATATTGATTCCAGGATGTATAATTGTGCAGTATCATTTCCTTCATAAGGAGTCTCAGAACAGAGCTATGCCCTATTGATTATGGTGGATTTCTTCCATTTGAAATTGTGCAATATAGCAAAACATCTCAATAGCAAGAATCAGTAAGTGATATGGAATCAAATATCGGTGGGGGAGGGGAGAGAGTAATAGACTTTAATATCACATTCCAAAATTATACAACATCTGTTGTATACTGACATGTATTTGCTCTACAGTGCACAGGTCCGAACCAGCTTCCATAGGAATGCACTCTAAGAGGACATATGATTGTAATCAGATAAGAATCTGATTCTTGTCAACAAGCTTTTTTATTTTTTTTAAAAAAGCACTTAGCATTTAGACCTTTTATTAAATTTATATCTTAAATCAGTGTTTCTCAGTCTTGCACTCTTTAAGATGGGTGGATTTCAACTCCCAGAATACCTCAGCTAGCATGGCTGAATAGAGAATTCTGGGAGTTGAAGTCCACCCATCTTAAAGTGCTCAAGCTTGAGAAACACTGCCTTAGATTATTACCTTTAAGACTCTGAACTATTTTGGGAATGAATGGAGTAGAGAGGTTCTGCAGGATAGAGTTAAAAATGAAGAGTTGCTTCTCCACATTTCCAGGAACCTTCAGTGTTTGGAAGAATCTGAAGGTCAAGCAAGGGATTATTGCAATATATTGGCTTCTCAGAGAATGTTTGCTCAGAAATTAGCAGACAATAAACTAGCACTGCAAAACTTCCTGCTAATCAAGTTGAGAAAACCCCATATTGCTTATCCTCACAAAAGTTGTGCTATGCTTTACTCCTCTTCAAAGAAATTAAAGCTATGAATGTATTTCAAACCCACTATCCTTTCTTTAGAGGAGGGGGATTAGGGAGAACCCTCAACTCTTTGGATGAAATTGTCCAGATCCCCTCTTAGAAAGCTGCTTTTTGCTTTTCTCTCAAATACCGAAGTGCATTTTTGAAGCTATGTGTAAGTGTTGCTTAGTAGTAAAATCTAGATATTAACCAATAAAGGGTTTTATTTTCATAGTTCAGACCTAGGAAGATTTTATTAATACCCCGCTCAGCTTCAGTGAAGTCACATTTCCTCGATTTACTTGGAAACTTCGAGAAAGTTTGAAAACAGCATTTTCCTTCCCAAAACAAACTGAATGATCAACATTAATCCTATTGCCCAGTACCTGGTGTTTCCTGAAGCAAATCATAGCCACTCATGTTCCAGATGGACCTGCAGATTCCCCAGAAGAAGAAAAAGAGAGCTAGAGGGATCTCATGGACAGAAAGAGGCTTCGGCAAAACCAACATCTCAAGGATTCTGAGCAAGGAGCCATATTTGGTCTGACTAAGCAACACAAAGTCAGCTGAAGTTTGGCTGGGTGGGGAGGGCTGGGGGGGTTGGAGGGATAAACTAATCCCTTAATGCCAGTCACAATGCGATTTGATTGGAAGTAGGAGTTCATTCAGTAAAGTTGCAGGCTGTAAGGAATTCTGCTGAATCAAATTTCACAAAAACCTGATCAGGTTTCATAAGGCAGGACTCAAGAAGCTGTATTTGAAAGCCTAGATTGTAGGACCTGTCAGATCCTTGCCCAGACCAATTGTTATTTGTGAATCATTTGTATTGCGTTGCCTTCTGATTGCTTTTTTCCATAGCTCTGCAAGTTGGAGGCAAGGGCATTAAGGCAGGAAGGAGAAAACCATGGATTTTGTAAGATCAAAAGCGAACACTGGAGCACTTAATTGATGAGATGCTATTTTGACCTTAGTTTTTGAGTTAGCTTTTGAGTTCGACTTGGCAGGAAGCTAGTAAAAGTTAGCTTTGCCACTAGATGGCTATCCAGGATAGTGAATAACAAAGTACAACCAGAAACTTCAGAGGATATTGTAAATCCTGTCTTGAGCAATTGGAGTTCCAGTTTGGAGCTAAAACATCTTTGAGTTCCAATTTGGAGCTCTTTGCTTGCCACTTTTTCAAGCCAACTCAAAAAGGAGGACAAAATAGCAGGTCTCACTTTTGCACCTATTTGCTTGTATAGGTGAAGAAGGGTCAAGAAATGCTTGTATAGGTGAAGAAGGGTCAAGAAATGTTGGAATTTAACTCCCTGTGCACTTGGCTTCTGAACCTGTAACAGTATTAAGGGGGGGGGGGAATTTACAATTTTATCTCCTTTCTTTGCTTAAAGCAGTACATCTCAACATCAGCCACTTTCAGACGTGAGGATCTCAACTCCCAGAATTCTCAAGGGACCTCCTTTGCATGTGCCCATGTGATACAACTCTGGTTACATAGACAGGCTTCCCCAAGACTTTCGTCACTTACAGGCAGTGCTTTTTTTGTAAAAGAAAAAGGTGCCGGAACTCACACATGTCATACAACCCGCCTTGCCTACCCTACAAGGTTCCATCCAAAAAAGGTGCCGGAACTCCGTTCTGAGCGTTCTATGAGAAAAAAAGCCCTGTTTACAGGTAATCCTCAATTTAAAGTTGGGAACAGAATTTCCACTACTACGCAAAGTGTTTGTTACCTGATTTTATGACCATTTTGCCATGTTTGTTAAGTGAATTACTTCAGTTGCTAAATAAATTGCACAAACATTAAGTGAATCCATCTTCCCCCCATTGACTTTGTTTGTTGGAAGTCAACTGGGAAGGTTGCAAATGGAGGTTGTGTGCCTCCGAGACGCTGCAAGCATCATAAATGCATGCTGGTTGCCAAGTATTCAAATATTGATCACATGACCATGGGGGATGCTGTGACAGTTGTAAGTGCAAGGACTGGTCATAGGTCACTTTAGTTTAGTGCTGTTGTAACTTTGAACAGTCGCTAAATGAATGGTCGTAAATCTGGAACTATCAGTATTGCCTTTCTCAGTTCAGTTTCCTTTTGTTTTCTGATCCCAGCTTCTGCCATTCACTTATCTGTTTTATTTTTTCTCCATAATGAGGAGGGACATTGCAGGCTCTTTGTTGTACAACATTTCCCCCTTGAGGCCTCCTTCCTATGTACAAAGATGTCTGCTAGCCAACAGAAAACAGATAGGCAAAGGTTCCCACCAAAGATTCAGTGCCATGAAGATTATATAGGCTTGCAATGTAATAATTTCTGATAAAGTTAATCCTGATCTTCTTAAATTCAGGGAACATTTATCTGCAGACTCATTGCATGACTGCTAACATCTGAAAACAAAAGCTATGGGCATGTTGTGACCTTTCTAATCTAGGCTTAGCTGATCTGGATATGAAATGAATGCTGATGGTCAGGAGCATGAGAATCCCATTTTCTTGACAAAGAATTTTCAGGTTTAAACCTTAACAGATCTCTTTCTAAGAACAAGACAAGATAAAGCTTGTTCCTAGGTCTATATTTGACTCAGGGGCAATTTCCTGATCCAGAATGTTGCATGCAAAAAAGGGCATTTTTAAATCAGGGAACAAATCTGAAAAGCTATTTTCCTAAAAGCAGAAGCAAAAAGAGGGACAATATAGAAGGACATTTCCTATAAAAAGCAACTCCCCTTTATTGCTGGGACTCATGGAGAAGGTAGTTCTTACAAGACTTTAAGGATATCTCTGACTTCAAACTGGATCGAAATACACTTGCAAACTCAAATCTATTAAAATGTGCATTCCCATTATAAATGCCTCTTTTTACTCTGAATATGTTTTAAAAGAGAAATGAGTCAGAGGGCTTAAAGACTTCAAAAATATGCTAGAACTAATACAATAACAGCAGCAGCAGCAGCAGCAACAACAACAACAATAATAATAAAGTTGGAAGGGACCTTGGAGGTCATCTAGTCCAATCCCCTGCTCAGGCAGGAAACCCTATACCATTTCAGACAAATGGCTGTCAAGTCTCTTCTTAAAAACTTCCAATGTTGGAATTTCTACCCTTTTCCTACATAAGTGGAAGAAGAATGAATATTTTAAACTATTAAAATATTTTTGAAAGTATGAATATTTAAACTTTTTTACTGATCATTTTAAGAAAAGAAAAAGAATATCAAAAAAATGAAAAAAGAGGAAAAGTTAAAGCACAAGGTGTAGAAACTGAATTTACAAGCATCATAAATTTAGGTTAAAATTTCCAATATTTCAATGTTTATTTTTAAATGAATATACAACTACTAATCATCCTTCAAATCTTAGTAAAATATGAACATCAATGGCAAATAGCACAATTGAAATATATTACAAGTTACAATAAATCTATATATGAACTTGTGCCAGTTCTAAAATGTGGCCTCTCTTAGTTGTTAATTGTATTATTTCTATCAATAAAAATAGTTTTTAAGGTGCCATAAGACATGGTTTTATATAGGAATCCTTCTCTGCTAATAGGCCCGCCTGATATAAAAATGGGCACTTAAAATTACATTGAGACACAGCATCAATCCAATATGATTATGGCCAATTTAAGAAAAGAAAATATAATGAAAAATATTATTACAATAGAACTAATTCCATTGATCCCCAATGACCTTTGAAAGAGCCACAGGTTGAGCGTTTTTCCAGAAGACCCTAACAATGAGTAGTCTCGTAGAATGGGATGGGATGGGATGGGATTATTATTATTATTATTTGGATTTATATACCGCCCCTCTCCCAAGGGACTCGGGGCGGTGTACAGGGCAATTAAACACTATAAACAACACATAATATACAAAAAATAAAATGAAATTAAAACAATAGCCCTAAACAATAAAACACATTCTAAAATTTAAAATTTTTAAAATTTAAGATCTAAAATCCCAGTCCCTCAGTCCAGGCCGGCAAGTTCAAATAGCCAAGTCTTCAGGTCGCGGCGGAAGGAGCAAAGGTCCCGAGCCATCCGGAGCTCAACAGGGAGCTGATTCCAGAGGGCAGGCGCGCCCACAGAGAATGCTCTCCCCCTGGGGGCCGCCAGTCAACATTCCCTGACCGACGGCACCCTGAGGAGGCCCTCTCTGTGGGAGCGCACAGGACAATGGGAAGTTAACACCGGCAAAAGGTACTCCCATAAATAACCCGGACCCATGCCATGCCATGGGATGGGATGGGATGGAATAGAATAGAATAGAATAGAATAGAATAGAATAGAATAGAATAGAATAGAATAGAATAGAATAGAATAGAATAGAATAGAATAGAATAGAATAATACAGTTGAAAGGAACCTTGGTGGTCTTCTAGTCCAACCCCTTGTTCAAGCAGGAGACCCTATACCATTTCATTTCCTTGCCTTGATGATGGGACAGCAGCTCCTAAGAGCATGTCTTCCATCTAGCCCCCTCTCATCACACCGCCTAATAGGTGGCACCCTTTACAGGTGATCTCTGTCAGGCACACCAGGCAGACGAAATAGAAGCATCCTGCACCTTGAGAGCAACTATCTTAATGTATTGAATGTAACCTTACATAAAATCACTTTTTTAAAAAGTCCATCCCCAGAGTGAGTTATTCTCAGTTGCACATCCTGGTATAGGGACTGGGTTGATATAACCCCAGCCAGGTAGACATCACTTTTAACTGAGAACAGTTTTCCCTTCATGTTTTCAGAGTTTCCCTCAACTCATTGCAACCGCATTGTATATTGTATTATTGTTCTGTTTTACAACCTGAAATGTGGTTTGACAAAAGGAAGTGTAACGCAGTGAATGTACTTCCTTTTTGGGGGTGATATATTGTAATGTTGACAGGAGATAAGACAGTTCCCTTACTGGTAGAAATATTTTATTGAGTTACCTGGAGGAGTATCATCTAAAACTAAACACTTTGTTGTAGATATCTTATATATAGTATGTAATAGAAGCACCGCTGCACACATCCATAGTTGTTTGCAGTTGTGAAATCATTACACAGAATTGGGATGCTTAGAGGGAATTCCCTTTGTACTCTTAAGCTTCTTTCCCATCAACTCTTAAAAATAAATAAGAAGCAAATTGATCTGTGGAATTCTTATTTTCAAGAAGGTCCTCTGGCTTTAGTTAGATTCCACTGATGCTGGATTTATAAATATATTCAAAACCTCTAAAAAAGCTGGATGCTATAGGAGTAGCCAATATCCCAGAAGACAAACTCAGGATTCAAAAAGACAAACTTGAGCAATGGGCCCTATCCAATAAAATGAGTTTCAGTGTGGAGAAAAGGAAAGTTTTACATTTAGGCAGGAAAAATAAAAGGTATAAATACAGATTGGGTGAGACCTGGCTCAAAAACAGTAACTGTGAGAGGAACCTTGGAGTCCTAGTGGATGATCACTTGGCTATGAGCCAGCAGTATGCAGCAGCAACCAAAAAAGCTAATACAATCCTGGGTTGTCTAAATAGAATCAAGATCATGTGAAGTATTAGTACCGCTTTATAAAACCCTAGTGAGACCACACCTGGAATACTGCAGCCAATCACCATATCACAAAAAAGATGTTGAGAGTCTGGAAAAAATTCAGAGAAGAGCAACTAAGATGATTTATTTTATTTTATTTTATTTTTATTTTAATTCCATTTATATCCCGCCCTTCTCTGAAGACTCAGAGCGGCTTACAAGCTTAGCAGTAGCCTTCATTCTATGTATATGCCTGCTTATTAGGGCTTTCACACACACACCCAAGCGGCATTATTACAAAGTCAGCTTAATTGCCCCCAACAATCTGGGTCCTCATTTTACCCACCTCGGAAGGATGGAAGGCTGAGTCAACCTTGAGCCTGGTGGGATGTGAACCTGCACTAATTGCAGGCAGCTGGTGTTACTTAAGGAGGCATTAGCCCACTGCTCCACCAAGGCTCTTGTGGTCATAGGTTGAGGACTACCTGTATTATATACAGTGCATGTATGGGATTCTCTTCCACAAGTTACTATAGAGGCCTTCAAGTCATTAGCCCACTGCTCCACCAAGGCTCTTTTAAGGCCTGGAGACTAAAACATACAAAGAACGGCTGTGTTACTTGGGTTTGGCTAATCTAAAGAAAAGAAGAAATAGGGGAGACATGATAGCAGTATTCCAGTATTTGAGGGCTGCCACAAAGAAGAGGGGGTCACGTTATTCACCAAAGCACCAGAGGGAAGGACGAGAAACAATGGTTGGAAACTGATCAAAGAGAGAAGCAATCTTGAATTAAGGAGGAACTTCCTGTCAGTGATGACAATTAACCAATGGAACAGCTTGCCTCTAGAAATCGTGGGTGCTCCATCACTGGAGCTCAGACCAGACAGTCACTTGTCTGAGATGGTATAGTTCTCCAACTTGAGCAGGGGGCTGGACTAGAAGACCTCCAAGGTCCCTTCCAGTTCTATTCTATTCTATTCTATTCTATTCTATTCTATTCTATTCTATTCTATTCTATTCTATTCTATTCTATTCTATTCTATTCTATTCTATTCTATTCTATTCTATTCTTAGTGAATATCAATATCCCAAGGGACAAGAGAGGGCAGCAGGGAGCATCTCACCATTTACCTTCTAGTACAGGGGTGTCAAACTGCTGGTCCGTGGGCTGGATGCGCCATGCCGAAACCGCGCCCACCCCAGCTCTAGCAATGGAGAAAAAGTCGTGACACTTTACATGACATGGCGAGTTTGACACCTCTGTTCCAGTAAAAACAGAACATAGAACAAAAGAGTGACATCATATTAGTGATTTGATAACTGAGGAAATTTAAAAAGACACTTTAAAAAGTCTTGGATGGTCCAGTGTCCTGTTCTCAAAGTACCCAAATATGCCATTGAAAAGTTTTCAAGAAAGGCCTTTGTAACAGCATTGCTCCTGTTCATATACCCAAACAACAGTTGCCAAGCGATATATGGGCATGAAACTGAAGCTATAATACATAGATTCTTCATCATTAAACTACTTATTTTCCATGAATTTCACTAAAATACGTTATGAGCTGACTTGAAGGCCTCTATAGTAACTTGTGGAAGAGAATCCCATACATGCACTGTATATAATACAGGTAGTCCTCAACCTATGACCACAAGAGCCTTGGTGGAGCAGTGGGCTAATGCCTCCTTAAGTAACACCAGCTGCCTGCAATTAGTGCAGGTTCACATCCCACCAGGCTCAAGGTTGACTCAGCCTTCCATCCTTCCGAGGTAGGTAAAATGAGGACCCAGATTGTTGGGGGCAATTAAGCTGACTTTGTAATAATGCTGCTTGGGGTGTGTGTGAAAGCCCTAATAAGTGTTGTGACTCAGGGCCAGCCTGTGGGTCCGACAGCCGGCTCCGACGTATCGGAGGACTCAGATGAGGGGGAGGAGGGAGACGAACCGGCTGATGATGGTTTGGAGGCTTTGCAGAGTCCTCAGCCGGGGACCTCTTCTCAGCTGCGTGAGCCCGAGAGTGCGGAGGATGATGACCCACAGCTGGCCCTGTTCAAGGACGCCCGACGCAGGAGGCAGTCGAGCAGGAACAAACAAAGAAAGGCTATGGGACTCCTCGGGAGGAGGCACAGGGAGACCACGCCCTGAGCTCTCTATAAAAGGAGTGTTTGGGGAGGGGCTGGTTGCTGAAAGCAACTTTTCCGCTTGAGAAGACAAGCTCTAGTGTTTTTGTTAACTGCGTAATTAAATCTTGGCAGAAGCCTTTTAGCCTTGGACGCTCTCCAGTCTCTTCTTTCTGATAAGGGGTTTGTTAGAAGAGGGCTGGTTCAGAACAATAAGCAGGCACATACATAGAATGAAGGCTACTGCTAAGCTTGTAAGCCGCCCTGAGTCTTCGGAGAAGGGCGGGATATAAATGGAATTAAAATAAAAATAAAAAATTGAGCCCAAAATTTCTGTTGCTAAGTGATACATTTGTTAAGTGCATTTACCCCATTTTATGACCTTTCTTGCCATAAGTGAATCATTGCAGTTATTAAGTTAGCAACACAGTTGTTCAGTGAATCTGACTTTCCCATAGCTTTTGCTTGTCAGAAGTTGCAAAAGGTGATCACGTGCTCCTAGAACATTGCATCTGTCATAAATATGAGTCAGTTGCCAAGTGCCTGAATTTTGATCATATGACCAAGGGGATGCCCCAACTGTGGTAAGTGTGAAAAATGGTCATAAGTCACTTTTTCAGTGCCATTGTAACTGTGAATGGTCACTAAATGAATGGTTGTAAGTCAAGGACTATCTATAATTGCTCTCAAGGAACACAAAATTCTATTTCTTGAACTTTCCTCCATTATGTTTCATGGGACGATTCAGTTAGAACATTGTAAAAGAGGGAAAAAAAATGCCACAAATTTCCCTGTTTGGTCAGCCACCACCAGCTCAAATAATAGGTGTACAGCTATTCTTCCCCTTACAAGCATTCATTTAGTGACTATTCAAAATTACAACAGCACTGAAAAAAGTGTCTTAGAACCATTCCTTGCACTTACAACTGTCCACGATCACATGATCCAAATTCGGGCTCTTGGGAACAGGCGCAAAACAAATGGAAGGATATACTAATTCTTACAATGGAAAACTGGTTGGAGAAATGATGGAGATGATCAAATTAACTGTTCTGATCAAAGAGAAGAAGAATGCATCTAACCTTGTTTCTGTCTAGAAACCACATCTGGGTTTTGTGCTTGAGACAGAAAAAAAACCTTTGACTTTGGGATGTGCTTATCAGGCTTTCCTTTTGTTAGACAAATGGCTAGTGTATACTGAGTATGTAAAAGTAAGAAGTTGAGGTTGTAACATTATTATGTTCATTCTACTTCACTGAAAAGAGTCGGAAGTTAATGCTTTTTTTCATTCCCCCGCCCCTTCATCTTACACTTCTCTCTTTCCCCTTTTCCCCCTTTCCCATTTTCCCACTATTCTCATTTTCATTTGTCCTTTGTACTCTAATTAAAGTATAATAAAATTAACTTCAAGAGAACTTTCAAAGTGGATTAGATGAACTTTGATAAGATGAGTATATTGCCTATCAGGATAGAAAGGGTGAGTAGATTCAGCTGCTGCTGTTGAAACTCACAGAAGAAAAAGAAAGCCTTATTTTCTTGCATGGAAATTTTTTCTGATCCTTTTTCAACCCTTAAATCTCATTTCATGTATCATTTATTCATTGCTCCTGTCCCAAGCAAAAGTGATTGTCCATGCCATTGGGAAAAGCTCAGGTTTGACTTGAACTGATTCTGGTCAAATGTTTTAATTCAAGTTCTGCCATGATGCGTGTTAAAAAGGCAAGAGAGAATGAAGGAAACCGCACCAATGTCAACAGAGAGTTTTCCCAAAAGAGGCCAAGTATAATAATTGAACTGTAGAGCTCTAACTTCCCTAAATGTTGACACTGTCATTGTCAATAACAAGAAATACTGCCGCTTACTGAGGTTAACATTAAAATCACAGCTCAGTCTCTAATCCTACAATCGGAGTTAAATGCCCTTATTTCTTTCTGTTGTTTGGTGTTTTTATTACAAACACCAACTGTGGCTTCTTTCTTCTTCTTCTTCTAACTATTAGTAAAAGCTACAGACAATGTTATGGCCTCATAATTGGAGGTAATACTTCATTTTATTCACTTAAACTAGACAAAGATAAGCTTAAGATCTGAAAAGAGTTTGGGGTTAAACAAAAAAAAGTCTCCGTTTAATGTTTGTACTTTGAATGTTCTGATTTCTTGCCCTCAAATTTCATATTTTTTAAAATCATTTTGAGATAAGTAAATTCTGGCGTGTATTTACTTAAGGGGAATTGTGGGATTTCTTCCTCTCTAGTAACCAAGCTCTTTTACTCGGACTGACAACCTAGGACAGAAATGGTATTTACAATGGGTAGAAATATAGATACATCCAGTTTATATAAAAGTGGTTCTATCCATATGGTGTAGTAACAACAACTTGCACCTAAACATCGGCAAGACGAAAGAGATGGTGTTAGACTTCCGGAGAAAAAAGGAGGAACCTGCCCCACTTTACATCGGGGAGGACTGTGTAGAGAGAGTTTCCTCTGGGAGACTACCTCTGTGAAGATCTGACCTGGAAAGTTAACACAACCCAGGTGGCTAGAAAGGCCCAACAGAGGCTTCACTTTCTTAGGATCTTGCGGAAGAACAGGGTAGAAATACAGCTAATGACCCTCTTTTACCGGTCTACCATAGAGAGCGTCCTCTCGTATGGTATTGTGGTTTGGTATGCTGGTCTGACAGCCGCGGATAGGAAAGTATTACAGAGGGTGGTGAGCACAGCACAAGACATTGTGGGCTGTTCCCTGACACCACTGGATGACATCGCCAGGGCTCGTTGCCTTGGAAGAGTGAGGAAGATTCTCAGGGATGACTCACACCCTGGACGGTATCTCTTTACTATCCTACCATCCGGTAGGAGATATAGGAGTATAGCCAGCCGTACCAACAGGCTGAAAAATAGCTTTTATCCGTGGGCTGTTAGGCTTTTAAATGGGACATAATCTTATGCAGAATTGACTTGGGAGGCCGGTGTGTGGTGTAGTTGGTTCACATAGTGTGGTGGGATGGAGGGTTTGTTGTCACTGTGTGTTGGGGGGAGAGAGCACAGGGGGAGGCTCAGCTAATCTCAATGTACACATGTTGTACTTTGACAATAAAAGATTTTTTTATTATTATTTTATTATTATTCATGCATTGTGCATCTTTACAAATCTCTAGTTAAGCAGATCTGGCATCAATTAGTGAGCTTGTATTAAGCATAACTTGGGAAGAAGGAAGCCAGGCCTCAGACAGTACTCTTCATTAGAAACTCAGTCTACAATAGGAATCACTTACATGTCAGCAAACACTTTTAATGAGACCTGATTATTGATTTGGACAAGGAAAAAGGGTGTCGTGCCACGTATTCTGGTTTGTGCAGGTTTTATGAGCCTTGTTCTGAGAAGTATCTAAGTGTTTGGTTTTGCCTGTTTCCTCAGATCGCTGTTGACATTGGCTAAGTGAAGAGGTATGGCGGTACAGAACAACACTATTTCAGGAAACAGAATGGCTGCTAGCTTTATATCTTGTGTGAACTGCCCCATTCTTGTAGCAGTTATGGAAGTAATCTACGTAGTCCCCTTAGATTTTCCACAAGGGAAAAAGTTATCCTTTTCTTCAAATGATAACATAATTGCTCATCTCTGCATATCTACTTTTTCAATTAAAACTAATTAAGACCAGGGCTTCTCATACAAAGTTCTTGAGAGAGAATTGAAATGAAAATAGAAAAGTATGTTCACAAAACTTGTAAAATAACATGTCTCTTTTGGAGGGGGCACTTTTTTTTCCAGTGAAATATCCCTGCAAAAAGAGTCCATGCCCTTACTCTGAAAGTGATTGATAGTGATTTTAAAATTTAAATTTGATTGGGATATGAAATTATCATGTATGATTAAAGCATGTGTTAATCAGGAAAAACATTGCATTGTTTGATAACAAAAAGATTAAATAATGACAACAATTAAGGTCACTGACAAAAATTATATTACCTTGGAAAGCAACTTTTACATGTAAACATTGAGCAACAGTCCAAACAGAAGTGCCAGAATTATAGAAATATCCACAGTAAATTTCTGATAAGGTATATCCAGATGATGAACAGATGGCAGAAAAATCCAAGTGACAGTAGAAGATGGTCAGGACAGCCTTGATGTTTTGCTTCCATCTGTTTTCCAATTTTTTGCAGTCCAGATATAATAATCCTATTTAGGCCATAACATATGTTGCAATATACTTGTTAAAACTACGCACATTTCAAAATGATTCAGAAAGAGTGATTTTGACCTTGCATGACCTCAGCATTATTTTGCTTTTTATTAAACAGTCTGTTATTTTTCTGGCCCTGCTCAATCCTGAAAACAATAACCCTGCTGAACAGAACAGGAAAGAAAAGAAAAGAAAAGAAGAAAAGAAAAGAAAAGAAAAGAAAAGAAAAGAAAAGAAAAGAAAAGAAAAGAATAACAGAGTTGGAAGGGATCTTGGAGGTCTTCTAGTCCAACCTCCTGCTCAGGCAGGAAACCCTATACCATTTCAGACAAATGGCTGTCCAATCTCTTCTTAAATATTTTCAGTGTTGGGGAATTCACAACGTCTGGAGCCAAGTTGTTCCACGGATTAATTGTTCTCCTTAGTTCTAGGTTGCTTCTCTCCTTGATTAGTTTCCATCCGTTGCTTCTTGTCCTACATTCAGGTGCTTTGGAGAATAGCTTGACTCCCTCTTCTTTGTGGCAGCTCCTGAGATATTGGAACACTGCTATCATATCACCCCTGGTCCTTCTCTTCATTAAACTAGACATACCCAATTCCAGCAACTGTTCTTTATATAAATAAATAAATCCAATTAAATAAATATGTTTTAGCCTCCAGTCCCCTAATCATATTTGATGCTTTTCTCTGCACTCTTTCTAGAGTCTCAACATCTTTTTTACATCATGGTGACCAAAACTGAATGCAGTATTACAAGTGTGGCCTTACCAAGACATTATACAGTAGTATTAACACTCCACATGATCTTGATTCTCTCCCTCTGTTAATGCAGCTTTGATTATGTACTATCAAGATATTGATGTTAGCTAGTCAACATCAACTCTTAGTAACCACTTACATAAATGTTCTCTGTGATGATCTGTCCCAAACCTGATCTTTTAGGTTTTATTTATTTATTTATTTATTTATTTATTTTAATTCCATTTATATCCCGCCCTTCTCCCAAGACTCAGGGCGGCTTACAAGCTTAGCAGTAGCCTTCATTCTATGTATATGCCTGCTTATTAGGGCTTTCACACACACACCAAGCGGCATTATTACAAAGTCAGCTTAATTGCCCCCAACAATCTGGGTCCTCATTTTACCTACCTCGGAAGGATGGAAGGCTGAGTCAACCTTGAGCCTGGTGGGATGTGAACCTGCACTAATTGCAGGCAGCTGGTATTACTTAAGGAGGCATTAGCCCACTGCTCCACCAAGGCTCTGCTCCACCAAGGTTTTCCAAAGTTGCACTCATTGCCTCTGTAACTGAGTCAGCTGGTGTTACTTAAGGAGGCATTAGCCCACTGCTCCACCAAGGCTCTGCTCCACCAAGGTTTTCCAAAGTTGCACTCATTGCCTCTGTAACTGAGTCCACCCACCTTGCTGCTGACCAACCTCTTGCCTTTTCCTTTTACCTTTCTCACTCCAAAGTAAGTGATAATAATCACAATTTAAGACTGATTATTTGTGTCTTGGGTGACAACTCTGGTTGCTTTGTTCAGTGATCCAGTTGTTGTTTTCTTGGCTGTCCACATTGTTCTCAGGAGTCTTCTCAAACCCAAAGTTCAAAGACATTAACATTCTTTCAATCCTGCTTCTTTAAAATCCAACTTTGACTTCCGCAGTGTCACAGGGAATACTATTGCTTGCACAATTCTGAACTTTGAAGGTATACTATAGACATAACATGGCATCTGAATATCTTTTCTAAGCATCTGTGGAGATTTTCAATCATCCAGGTCATGATGGACTTTCTTGGTGCCTTTTCGAAAAAGTACCTTTGGAACATCTTTTCTAAGGATTTCATGGATGTTTTACCAAGTTTTAGTCTGCAGTGTATTGACTGCTTGCATCTATAGTTGATGGCTGATCCTAACAGGAAGAAGCCATTTACCATTTACCACTTAGATATCTTCACTGTAAATTGTAAGGCTGGTAGTTGTACCTGCTGTCATTAGTTTGGTCTTCTTTATATTTAATTTTTCACTGTGCTCCATGACTTTCATTAATAGACCTTGCATATCCATTGCATTTTTGGCTATTGTGGTAATATAATCAGCATAGCACAAATTATTGATGTTTCTTCATCCAGTTTTAAAACCATGCTCATCTTCTTCCAATTCAGCTTCCTTTACTAGATATTCACCATATATGTTAATTAAACAAGGGAAGAGTATATAGCTTTGTCTCCCTCCTTGCCAACCAAGTGCTAATCTGTTTCACATAATGTGGCTTTCAGGACTCTATATATTTCCCATGAGGACAGTGAGATGTTCTGAAATTCCTATTTGTCTGAGCACATTACACAATTTGTCATTATTGATACAATTTGAGGCCTTTCTATTATCAATATGACTTGAGGTGCCACTTTAACTCTTTAACACTTCAACTCTTAAAGCAGCTACAACTTTTTTCCAGACATATGGAACATTTTAAAAAAACCAGATTGCTTTAATAAATAAAAGAGAATTGCTGATCTGTGCATGATCTGAAGCATTTTTCCTAATTACTTTTGAAATAGGCATATACTGGCATTCGTACTCTGTACAGAAACCCCACTTCTTATTTTCAACCAGTATAAACAAGGATCATATTCAGGGATAAATAACCTGGTATTCTCCAGTTTGGGAATTACAAATCTAATTAATCCAGCAGTTATGTCAAACCATAAGAATCTGTGGAAGTTGTAGCTCAAAAACTGCGGAAGACACTAAGTTGCATATCTCTGGTCATATTAATTGAGGATTATGGCAGTTATACTTTAACAGCACCAGATTAAGGAAAACTGCAGCACAGGTTGGGGATGGGAGTACATGGTATGGATGCAATCATCCAGCTTCCTTGAGCTTCCAGCTAAAGTTCTAGTAAATGCTCATCATAATGGTAACCATTTTGCAAATGGATAATAAGTCTAGTTGCATGTATATTATGTCAGTGCTTACAACAAGCTCTCCAAAATTACAGATGTATCCATTGGGTCAAAGTATTGGTTCTGGATTAAATATATCTCATCTTGCACATATATTAGTAATAGTTAGTTGGATCCAGATTTAATGCCAAGAAGAGGAAGGTAGACAGTAGAGGAGTGCAGTCCTATAATACTTCCTGAAAATATGCTCTGAAAGTCTGGAGATGTTCCACAAGACCAAGAGAAATATTTCCAGTGCTGTGGAAATGTAGAGGCAAGGGATAATCTAGTAAATAATCTCTTCTGCTGGAGGAGAACTGTTATTTGCCTGGTTCTTTCCTAGTGTTTCTTTGTACTACTGTATTAAAGAAGATGATTAAGTTAAGAAATAATGGAGTTGTATTATGAGTTTCCAGAGCACCCGACTCTATAAGGTCATCATTTGTTTTGAAGTTTTTTAAGTGACTGAGTGCTATAAACCACTATCCTTCCTGTGCCATTTGTATATGTATCTGTGGATTATCCAGGAACAGATACTCTATAAATACCTTATTGACAATGGCTGAAGGATTAGTAACATTTACCCAGTGCTCAATATGGGCAAATGAGAAGGACATGTCTAATCCCCATATTTTTGTGTTGCTGGGAGAAGGACCTTTTTTATTGAATTTGATTTCCTAAAGTAGGCGGACCTAGGACAAAAGACTACTATGGGCTGAAAACACTGGGGACAGATTGTCCTCATTCCTCCCAGCTAATCTCCCAGTCATTAAAATACTGGCAATAACTTTCAAACTCAGTGGCAGTCTTGAGAATCCACAAAGAAATTGCTCCAAAATTATTAAACTGAGTTTATTTCAGAATCTAATTCAGCAAAAAAAAACTACATAATCTGCTTGTCAAATGTAGGGGGGGAAAATCACAAGCAAAACAAACATTCAACTTCACTGGAGTTAGGACTTTTGGGAAGGATCCCAGTGGACCATTTACAACTTGTTTAGAAAATGTGCCAGTTTTATTTATTTTGTAGATGGCTTTGAAGCCATAAATACATGGCAAGTCAAGAGAGGAGTTGCAAAAATAACTTCTGTCTTTTCCATGCAACTTTTTTTCACTGTAATTCAGTTATACATTTTTTTTCTATTATGCTCTAAAAAAGAATATCTTCCTATTATGTTCTTTCCATCCATAGTCAATTTCTTGTAGCAAGAAAAAAAAGCAGAACTTAAATACTAGGAAATACATGTATGGAAGATGCAGATAGATAACATAATGTGGAATCCATGTAAAACTTCATGATAATATTGAAGTTTCCATATTAAAGAAGTGTATGTTCTGGAATTATATTTACATTCAAGTATCACAATACTAAGAGGGACGCGGTGGCTCAGCGGGTTAGGACGCTGAGCTTGTCGATCAGAAGGTCGGCAGTTTGGCGGGTCGAATCCCGAGTGCCGCGTAACAGAGTGAGCGCCTGTTACTCGTCCCAGCTTCTGCCAACCTAGCAGTTCGAAAGCACGTAAAAATGCAAGTAGAAAAATAGGGACCACTACGGTGGGAAGGTAACAGCGTTCCGTGCGCCTCTGGCGTCTAGTCATGCCGGCCACATGACCACGGAGACGTCCTCGGACAAGCGCTGGCTCTTCGGCTTTGAAACGGAGATGAGCACCGGCCCCTAGAGTCGGAAAAGACTAGCACGCATGTGCGGGGGAACCTTTACCTTTACCTTATCACAATACTGTGTCTTCACTTAGTGCAAGTGACACTAAGTGACACTGCAAGCTATCATTCATTTGGAAGTGATGAGAATTGAAGTTGGGATTCATGTTTTGCCAATGAAGTAATAACCCATTTCTTCTGGGATCATCTTGTTAATATAATGCGGGGTAGATGCTACACTTTCATGTGGTTCTTTCTTGCTGTTTATTTCTATTCTATACATAGTCTGGAACTTTTCAATGTATCTAATCCTATATACATCACCATTTTAAGACTCCCTTCTCTCTCTTTTTTGATGCATCCTTTATCAATTTCTTTCTCTCCTGACTTTGTCCAATGAAGTCAATGATTCCATAATCAAATAGAATTATGTTTGGACATTTTAAATAACTTTCCACTATATTTTAACTTACTAGTTTTGCAAAAATGTATATTCATGCGATAATTTTAAATACTAATTTATACATCAGATGGGCTTTCCTCCGTGTCTGGAGCCAGGGCAAGGGTACTCTTTAAAAATAATTTATCAGATACTCTACTGAAGATTATCTCATGTTGAACAGAATAATTCCTTCATCTTTCCCCAGATATATGTTGATGAATTAAGCTGCAAGGCATTCATGCTACATTCTCCATCACCATATGTTTGTGTAATTTTATAATTTTGGGGGGAAGAATAATTTGTCTTTGGCCCTGAAGCATGTCCTCTCCCCCCCCTCTTCTTTCCCTTCTGTTAGTAGAATCAACAAGGCTTGGAAGTCTGATTAAGTATAACCATCTTTATAGCAAAAATTGTCTCCAGGGTGAAGCATCTCCCTGCTTAATCCCAGGTTAAAACAGATGATCCATTTCCTAGAAGAATTTGTTTCCATTTGAGGTTGCTCAACCAACAATATGCATTTTGAGCAATAGGAGTAGGTCTGCACTGTAGTGTTGTGAATGAAAAAATGAATTAAAATGAATGAAAAATCGGATTTTTTTCCCTTCCACCTAGAAACAGTGTATTAAAGTCTAATCAAATAAGCTAAAATTTAGCTTAACACAATATGTAAAGCCTATAATGACCTTGTTTGTATGTTATGTTGAGCTGTTCCTTGTTTAACCAAGATTAACTGAAAAAGTCACAATTTGTAGGATTAACACAACATACAAAACCATAATCTATGCCTCACATTTCAGTATAGCAACGTTCAATTCACCCAGCATGCTGTGGCAAAATCGGCTAAGCTATTCTTTGGCTTCATGCAATGTGCAGTGTCAGACTGCACCTGATTACCATACTGCTTCAGATTGTGGCACAACAATTTCTTAGGAATGGTGCAAAGGAACATTTTGGTTTGCAAGAATAAATTCTAGGGTACAGCATTGGTTGCTTTAATATTAATTTAATGCTGGACTACATAAATATTATATTGTACTTCTATTGTTATTTATTACAATGTGATGGCCTGCAAGGATTCTCTGGAGTAAGACAGCCTTCTTCCACTATATCAATATAGTTAAGAGGGAGAATAAAGAAGGCACTCCCCACTCTTGAGTGACATATTACACAGAAAAGTTGCATCCCCTCTGAATCAAAGTACTTCACCTCTATGGAGTAGAGAAGCTTGCAGCTGACCAAATGCAACATGTCGCTCCTCTGACATTTCCCCCTTCAGCAGTAGCAAAATATGTACCACATATAAGAAAATGAAGAGCCAATGTAGTGCTTAAGATGTTGGGTTAGGACTAAGAAGACCTCAACCTAGGTTGAAGTTCACTCTCGATGGCAGAACCACATCAGATGGCTTTCAGCCTGTCACTCTTTCAGCCCAACCTATCTCACATGGACAGAAAGGCAGGTAAGAAACTCTCAAACGTAGGACTCAGCAATATAAACAATGAAAAGGGACATCAAGCTTCTGGAGCAAATTCCAAACACCATTCCCATCTGGCTGTTTCCTCCCTCCCCCCCCCAAAAGGGGGGTGGGGAAACAGGACAAATGATCCACCCCATTAAAAGACCAACTTCTCCTTATCCAAATTTTATCCAATCATGATTTAAAATCTCTTCTTAACTTGAAGCATTGGCTGATGAGTTTGTTTTTTCCCTTCTTCCTGTGTCATGCCTTTTAAATTGCTGGTGGTATGCCTGCCCCCAACCCCCCACTGATTTATATGTAAACCATTTTGGCTGAAGAATGAAAAAAAATGCTAGAAACAAATGCAGAAATGATCTGACAAGACAATGTGGGAGGATAGGTTAATCCTCCACTTCTCTATGCTATCTGGGGAAAAATCTTTCTTTCTTTCTTTCTTTCTTTCTTTCTTTCTTTCTTTCTTTCTTTCTTTCTTTCTTTCTTTCTTTCTTTTTCTTTTTCTTTTTCTTTTTCTTATTTTTGTGTTGTTTCTAAGGAAAGAAATAAATGAACTGCTTTGCCCAAGTCTCTTACTTTTATTGTTGTCTCTTCGTACAACATACTTAACTTGATTTCCTGGGTTCATAAAATCCTTTGAATAATCTAACCAAGCAGGTTGGATTCTGACAACATGCTAAGCGAAAGAAAATCTAGCAAGATTAATATTACTGAAGCTTGGCATTTTATGTAAGCACATCTGCATGGTTATGAGTGAAGTACACACAGCATTGAGATACCAAATATTTCAGTTCGGCAACCCCATCTGATTCTGGGTTCTACACTGGGCTTTCTATATTATATATAAATACACACAAACAATATATGTGTCAGCAGAGTCATAGATATAGAGTAGAAATTTTCTCCCACATTTTCCTAATGAACTTGCTGAAAAATTTGTTTCTACAACAGCTGTAATCCTATATTCCTTGAAGGCATCAAGTTGAACAGACTGATTTAAGAAGCAATTATTCAGAAAAACAATAAAACACACGACACATCACTGCATTTTCAAGAGTTGTGTATATTACATCTATTGCACATTCTGTGGGCTTGATAGAAAATTGGAAAATTTTGTTTGCTATAGAATTGCACTAGAATCTTAATTTCCTTTCAACTTATGAAATGTATTCACAATCACATTGAGTTCTGCATCAAACAAAGCTGACCCTTTGCCTTACAATAGAAGTGTTTTTATACTAACTGCCACATAACTGGTACCCCAGAATTAACGTCTTGTAGGCATGTTGATACCGTCCATGCTAAATTTGGAAAGTGAATTGCAACTATTCATTGTGGCAGTAGTCTGATGCTGTCAAAATTATTCTTTCAACACCAGTCAGCAGGGTGCCCACGGTGGGAATCAAAATGTTTAAAATGGTGACTATGATCACACAATTAAAGCCCCCTCCCCCATTTACATCCAGTCTTTCTCCTTTGCCATCAGAAATTAAAAGTTATACATGACCCCTTATAGGTTTGTTTTATCTCTTTGGGTTCAATATCTCAATCACTATTGTAACAATACATTGTACTAATCCATATCAATGAGTTTTAAAGCTTTAGGGCCAATACAGTCAGGCATTTTAAAAGCTGATTGGGAGGTAAGATACTGAGATTCAAACATCCATTTAATCATAATACTCTCTGAGGTTCTATATCATAGGATAAAAGTGAGAAAAGAGTATACAGGAAAATTAAGCCTGGGCAAAATGATAACATAAATTTTCTAGTTGCTTATTAGTTAGATGTAACTTCAAAAAATGCCAACATTTTCCTCATTTCCCTCTCCTACCAATTTCCCTTTGGGGTTATGCTTTTTAAACCCCTAGGCTGGAATATTTTCCTTTTTTATTGAAGCCAGACAAAATGTTTTACTAATTAACTAAGGGTATGTTTCATCTGAGGACCCAGATTGTTGGGGGCAATTAAGCTGACTTTGTAATAATGCCGCTTGGGGGGTGTATGAAAGCCCTAATAAGCAGGCATATACATAGAATGAAGGCTACTGCTAAGCTTGTAAGCCGCCCTGAGTCTTCGGAGAAGGGCGGGATATAAATGGAATTAAAATAAAAAAATAAAAAATAAAAATCTTGTAAAGAAAAAAGGGGTTTTATCTAGACGTTGCCATTTTCTAGTGATTCTGGATGTCTCCAGCTTGTTTGCCTGACACCATCATCTAAAATTGTAATTCCTTCCGTCAGAAAAAAAGAGACTTCCAAAGTTTTAGAAACCAAACAAAATCACCTTTTTGCACTATATTGGTTTCACAATAGCATCAAATTTCAAACCTGACAAAAACAGAAGGGGAGTCCCGCTTGGTAGCATAGCTATCCCAAAACCATTTGTTGCAATTTAGCCAGAGAAACCTAATAGCGGTGTGCAGAATATCACTTAAAAGATGATAGTAGGAGAAAAATATTCAATAGGTGTCTTTAAAGAAATCATATTGAACATATATTTAATTTCAACTGCATTTAAATCCGTTTTCATGTTTATCCTGGCCTTACTCACCAACTTTATAGCAGATTGTCTGGCATGTTGTTCCAAGCACAAAGTGCTTCATTCACAATCAGAAGGGAAAATTAAAGGAAAACACACTACAGTCAATGATATGAGGAAATCACAGGAAATGAATACATGCTAAGGGTGTCCCTCACCCTTTGTGCAGAAAGGCAACATTATAGTTGAACAGGTTCTAGATTTTCTCCTAACAAGAACAATACAAAGGTGCTTTAATTATTTATTTTTTTTGGCAACTTCCAAACTGAAGATGGCTCTGCATACAATGAACCCAGCGGAATGAAGGGCCAGGAAATACACTGACTTGAAATTATCCACCGGTGCCTCATACAATTGCTCCTTGCAAGGAGACTGCAACATAGTGGTCTCTGGCAATTTGTTTTAAATACAAATGTAAGGATTAAAAATAAATATATATACAGTATATTTGGAATAAAAAGCAAAAGGAGGATTAGAACTTTTGATTTTGGAAAGTTAGAAAACAAAGGGTCCAGATGGATTTGAAATAAAAATTTGGAATTAATTATGAAAATCCCTCCCTTGAGAAAAGGCTTTTGTTTCAAACTCTCTTTTTTAAAAAACCTGATGGATGAGACTTTGGTTGAACATCAGAGGCAATCAAACAAGAACTAAAGATTTCAGTTAAAGAAGAAGAACACTCAAATTTGACTTACCAATACAGAATATTAAATTGAAGGATATTTTTGAAAAATGGACCCAGAAATGCACCTTTGCTGATCAGGACTGAATAATGAGACTTTTTTTATAGATAAGAGATAGAATACAGAAAGAAGAAATCATTTATTGTATTTTAAGAGAAGGTGATAAGTTACTGAAATTGTTTATATTTGTTATGATAAAAGGGAAGTCATTTCTTTATATATGTTTCTCTACTATATTCTTACTTTTTCTTTGCTATTTTTCTATTTTTTCTTTCTTTTATCCACTTTTTATTTTTATTTTTATTCCTTTTTGTTCACACTAGTTTTTATCTTTTTAGTTGAAATTTTAAATAATTCTATTTAAATAATCAAAAAGAACAATCCAAAGGTAAAGATGATCTTATTTTTAGACAAAAAAATATATATTAACACCTTCTTCCTACAGTGGGGCAACTCTTCCTTTGGCTAATGGAATTATGAAGTTCTTTTTCACTATCAGAGCCAGCTTCATCCCACCTATAGATTACATTGTTTATAGCAGGGGTCCCCAACCCCCAGTCTGTAGACCAGTAATGGGCTGCGGGCACTTAGGAACCGGGCCACACAGCTGGAGGTGTGCTGAAAGTGCATCTTCTACTGCCAGTCTGCAGGGTTCTGGACAGGGGTGGGAAAGTGGCAGGGGAGAAGCCTTCTTGCTCAATGCAAGGTCCTCCGATGGCTGCACTTGCAACTGGTTTGCAACATCTGAGCTCCACGTTCTTCCTCCTCTCCCTCTTCCTGCTTCTTCTGCTATCTCTCCTTTTGCCTCCACCTCCTCCTCCCAGTCCTGCTGCTTCCTTTTCCTCCTCCTCTTCTTCCTCACTTCTCTCCTCTCCCCCTCCTGGCACCCTGCTGGGCTCACGCTCCCTTCACGCAATTCTCCAAGTTTGCAAGACAAATGTGCGCCAGCCCAGCTTGCAACCAGGGACTCCCCCAAAGCCTCATTGGAGGGGGACCCCCCCAAGGTATGTGTGTGTGAGGGTATCTTTCTCAGGGTGCAAATAAGGGTAAGGAGAAGCTACCTTTCACCTTACGCACTGCATTTCCACAGGATTCTCTCTCTCATCTGCACCTTTTCTAAGGCTACTGGGCTCATTGAACTGGATTTTGATGCTCCAGGTGCCTCGTGTTTTGGCAACATCTTGCCTGCTTTCCGATGTTTAATTTGGTACATAGTACTGCTATATAAGGGACGCAGTAGCTCAGGGGGTTAGGATGCTGAGCTTGTTGATCAGAAGATTGGCAGTTTGGCGGGTTGAATCCCGAGTGCTGCGTAGCAGAGTGAGCGCCTGTTACTCGTCCCAGCTTCTGCCAACCTAGCAGTTCAAAAGCACATAAAAATGCAAGTAGAAAAATAGGGACCACTACGGTGGGAAGGTAACAGCGTTCCGTGCGCCTTTGGCGTCTAGTCATGCTGGCCACATGACCACAGAGACGTCCTTGGACAAGCGCTGGCTCTTCGGCTTTGAAACAGAGATGAGCACCGGCCCCTAGAGTTGGAAACGACTAGCACGCATGTGCGGGGGAACCTTTACCTTTACCTTTTACTAGCTATATACATAAAATGGTATATCATGGGTGCCCAACCTTTTGGCTTGTCTGGATTTCATTGAGTGAAAAGGAATTGTCTTAGGCCATATATAATATATATAATATAGTTAATGCCTATATAGTTAAAAACCACATAGCAATGTTAAAAGTTTACAACTTTGTGGAGCCACAAGACCTCCTACCTGAGCTACATTGTTCTAAAGGGTGAGTCTTTATGTCAGATGATTAGATGCTCACACAGATCTAAGGTTGCAGCCCTTAAAACTTTGAGATCAGCCTGCTAGGCTTATAGTTAGGTGGAGTTAATATATTGCATTAAGCAATTATGGTTTAATTAACTAATTAGAGTCAAAAGAATAGCCAGATATAAATTATAGCTGGGTTCATACAGCATGCTAAATCTAGACCATCTTATGGGGTATGCTTGAGGATGACTAGAATACAATGCTTTACATAAATATAAATTGGTGTGCACTATGTAGGATTAGAAAACTCCAGATTACCACTATCTGTAGCAAAGTGTTATGTGAACCAGATCAAGTCTTAGTGTCCAGCAGAAATTTCACTAGCTTCTGAGATTCAATTCCAAACATTTATTTTCTCGTCACCCACATAATACAGGTTCATGCAACAAGCAAAGCATAATATTATTTGTTTAATTCAAGCTTAGCAAGTTGTGATTTGTAGTGATTGGTTGACTATATCCAGCCACTGCGATTTATTCAATAAATCATAATTTATTAATATAAAATATACAATATGCAAGTATTATGAATAACATAACAAAAATCCTTATTCCAGTAGGTTGTAACTTTGGGGGTGGGTGGGTTTAGTTTTGTTGATTAAAGAGGTGGTTATAACTTGCCACTGTTGTAAACAAAGGACAATGGGCAACACAATGTGTATTGGGAGAATCTTTTCTGTGCATGTTTAATTCACAAGAAATCCATGTGCAAAACAGGACTGGTGCATGGGTACATGGTTCAGACAGAAAAGTCGTTAATGATCATCTTTACTGACAACAAATACATTATGTGTATAAATGTGAGGTTAACCATTCAGCCCATCTTAGAAATCATAACTAGAAATATAAGTGTGACTTTATGCCATTCGAACAGCACAGTGCAGTCCTTCCATATATATCAATTCAGAAATCAGTCTCATTGAGAAAAATCTACATTCATTTGTTAAGTCTTTTTGCAAAGTTTTGTGAGAGGTTTGACATGGTCTCTCTTTCTCCTACATACAGACACACACACAAGAGCAAGGTACAAATTTCAGTATGCATTTGAAAAGCCTGCTTTTGTTCCCGTCTCAGATCTAAGGTTAGCTGAGCTTAGTTCCTAACCTCTTTTCCTGCTGGTTTTACATTAAACTACTTTTTTTTGGCAAATTCATTCCCACTTCAAAAACAAAACAGACTCAGATCAAGGAATGCTTGTTCGTTTTTCAAGTCAAGGGCAGCAGTGCTGCTTCTCCAACAGACTAAGAGGAAGCCAACCACAGGGAATACGAGACCATGGACAGCCAGGAAATGCGTGTTGGCCTAACGTATAAGGTCTCCATAGATCAACAACAAACAGCAGGATTTGTCGGCCCTGAGTGTACACAGCTTTGCTCAACCTTTGAGCGTCTCTCTTCAAAAACAAGAAAAGATAGGCAGACAGGAGCCTGTGTACTCACCATACGGAGGGGCCTCCATCTTAGCACTTAGCTGTGTGCTTACATTGACCATTTCTCATCAGTATAATTCTGAAGAAAATGGGAAAGTGTAAAATAACAAGAAAAGAAGCTGGGCGAGGGAGGGAGGGAGGGAGAAAGGGTGAGGAAACCTGCCTCGCCTGTTATCTTATTGATTTGCTTAATCAGGCCTAATGTGGGTGGAGATGTTAAATAGTAACCAAGCTAGTATGGAAACCAACTTGCAAGGTGCCGTCTGCCACGGTAGCTATAGTGACTGCTCCCAAGCTTGAAACTCAAACATGACTTTCTAGCACAATTTTGGGATTTCCACTGACACCTGGTTTCAGGCTCAGGGTGATCCCCTATGAGGAAAAATTGCTGTCATCTGGATTCTCCCTGGCAAAGAGGCACAGAGAAGCAGTTCAGAACAGAGAAGCTGAAGGAACTCCCATGGGGAGGTGTGAATTAGGTCAGTTTTACAGCTGCTGAGACATGGGACATTTTATTGCCCTCACCAAGCAAACATGAAGAACAATGGCTTTGTGTGCAGACAAATGCAGATAGATCCCCATGCTGTCGCTGGGGATAAGCAGCCCGTTTCTGTAGCCAGACCTGCATTTGTTTATAGGTAAAGAACAGACAGTGGTGAATGAGCTAGTGCCAGGCTCTGTGTAGTGTGTAAATAAATCAGGGTGTGTATGTTGTCTGATTGTGCTTACGCATGATGGAGGGCTGGTGCTACCTTTGTATTAGTTGCTCTGGCCCATTTTCAATGAGTTTTTCTAAAATGAATGTATGGCATTTCAACCATGCTGCCAGTGTATTTGCATACCACACACATAGTGCATGCACACACATGCACACCCATCCACTCACAGGCATATATCAGCAACATAACCAATTTAAACTTAAAATATTGAAAAAATGGAAACAAAATCACATAAAACTCAGAAATTATTTTTAACAGTAAAAGCGGCTGCAAGCAGAACTGCCCTGCTTTTATTAGTTTTGATGTTAGCAGGTCCATGTTGGGATTTTTTTTTCTTTGAATGGGATGGTGGAACTTCTACTGAATGCATGTATACAGGTAGTCTTCGACTTATGATCACAACTGAGTCCAAAATTTATGTTACTAAACAAGACTGTTATTAACTATTAACTGCCTAAATACAGGACCTTATTTTTCTCACCACTGAACTACAATTTGTTAGATAGGACCCAATGTTCCATCGGTCAAGACCCTTCTAAATAATAATAATAATAATAATAATAATAATAATAATAATAATAATAATAATAATAATAATAATAATAATAAGAAGAAGAAGAAGAAGAAGAAGAAGAAGTTGGAAGGGACCTTGGAGGTCATCTAGTCCAACCCCCTGCTCAGGCAGGAAACCTTATACCATTTCCTGAATCTATCTTCCAAAATGTTAGAAATTCCCTCTAGTTTGATCAGTTCTTCTTCTATCTCATCTCCTCATCTAGATCATTTATGAAGAAGTTGAAGAGCACTGGGCCCAAGACAGAACCTTGAGGTGCCCCACTGCATGCTTCTCTCCATGTAAATATAGTTCCATTGAGGACTACATGCTGAGTGTGTTTGGTCATCTCTGACTGTGAATCCATCTAGTAGTGGTACTCTCTATCCCACATTGTTCTATCTTATCAAGAAGTAGGCTGTGGTCTATTTTGTCAAATGCCTTAATGAATTCTAAGAATTTCTCTGATTCACTAATTTGTCAAGGTTCTTCAGAAATAAATCTTTATTGTTGAGACCCTTTGCTTATATTAATGTTTTCAGGAAGGAAGGAAGGAAGGAAGGAAGGAAGGAAGGAAGGAAGGAAGGAAGGAAAGAAAGAAAGAAAGAAAGAAAGAAAGAAAGAAAGAAAGAAAGAAAGAAAGAAAGAAAGAAAGAAAGAAAGGTGGGTTTCAGGTGCTCCCTGCCAGATCCCCAAAAGAAAACTCAGTGGGAAGCTGGCAGGAAGTTGAAAGTTGCTCCTGTTCTCATGCTTTTTTTGCCCACCCTTGGTCATTCTGTTTCTCTGCTTAAGTAAGGAAATATCTCTGAAATGATAACTTATGGGTGCACAACTTGTCTAGTGCTTAATCAGATCAGATAAAACAAATGTTGTATGATTGAGACAAACACAATGAATGGTGAATGCACTGTTTTAATGCAATCCATTAAAAAACCCACCCAAAAGTTTAATGGTTTTACGGAGAACTATGTCCTTTGTATATGTCCAGCATATATATAAAATAATCAGGATGATGTTCTTACTTAATCTAGGAGACACATTTTGGCAAAACACATGAACATTTGCTATGTGCAAATCAAAGGTGGATTTTTGTCATCAGATCTAAGTGAAACATTATTGCACAAGAACGAAATGGCAATTGAAATATATTTTCTTTTAAAAATTAAAAAATCTAATTAGAATAATTGTGAGTAATGGAGGAATAAAAATAATTAGTGTATTTAATTGTTAGTTAAAAGCAGAAGAAACAAGGACTATAATAAGAGTGAAAGTAATCAAATGTTATAATTTGACTGCATAATTCAGACAAAACCAAAAATACCTTGATAGGGAAGAAGTACGTGATTAAATTAACTTTAAAAATATTCAAACCTTTCATCAATATTATATTTACTGGCTAAAATGCGGTGTATTTATTGTTACTTTTAAATCACACCTTTTCTCTGGGAGCTCAAAGGGATAAGGAGAGCTCCATTCATTTTACCATAATAGGAATATCCCTGTAAGAAAGGTTACAATGAAAAATAATGTGTTCCATGGTTGACTGTGGACTTCAACCTTTATCTCCTCAGTCCAACAGCATATGCACTACCCTGGTCTCAGTTGTAAATCAGAAATACTTTTCCTGTTGATTCTTTAAATGCCTCTAGGGCAGGGGTGTCAAACTCAATTTCATTGAGGGCCTCATCAGCATTGCAGTTGCCCTCAGGGGGCCGGGCGGGTATGGCCAGGGTGGGCGTGGCCTACTGGGTGGGTGTGGCCTACTGGGTGGGCGTGGGTAGAGTGCATATGGCCTACTGGGTGGACGTGGCCAGCTCTACATCGTTCGCATCAAGGGTGCCTATGGGGGCCTGGGCAGGAGTGGGACAGATCTGAGGGTCTCTGGCAGAAGGAGGGTCTCTGGGCCAGGGCCAAGGCAGCGGGGGCCGTTCCCTCACTGTTTCCAGGATGGCTTTGCAGGCCACATGAAACCACTTCACAGGCCAGATCCGGCCCCCGGGCCTTGTGTTTGACATGTCTGCTCTAGGGAATGCCTAGAGATACACTTACTTGTTAGTTTAAATGCTACTTGATGCCTGTCAAACTGGCTTCCCTCTGTTACTTACAATGGCATAATCCTACAACAAATAAAGAAATGAGATTAAGAATGCAGAATGAATAAGATCTAAGAATTTATCCCCTACTTAACATTATGAGAAATGCTGGCTCTTGAGCATGTCTATGAATGACAAAATATATTCGGAGCTGTATTGTGGTTTAGAAGATGGGGGAAGGGTGGATGGCTAGAGAAAGAAATGTAGAATTTATACAAATGAAGGCGTATTTATAAGTAAAGTATTTACAAGTAAAAATTTGACAGCTGTTTTACACTTGGCCCAATCTTCTATCATCTCCATCAGTGAGTGTTCCTTCCATAATTTCAACATAGTGGGGAGCTCAGAGTACACATGCTATGTTCAGAACCAACCAATTCTGTTGGATTTAAATCCCAAATAACACATGTTGTTGCTGCAGGTGCCTCCATAACTAGGTGGGCAGGCTGAACAAGGTTTCCCCATTTTGTAAGGTGCTTCTCCTATCCAATTGCCCCTGTAAACAAAGAAAAGCAAAGTGCATGAGCAATATTCTTGTCCTGTACACTAAACTGGTGCATATTATTATCCTCTTTTTTCCCTTTTTTATGCCTTCACGTCAGTACTGATTCCTAGCAACTGCCTGGACAAGTCCCTGAAGTTTTATACTGGTGTAGGCTTTCAGGCTGTTATCTGTTGGGCAGTGTTGAGCTCCAGGGTTTAGTAATCATGGTCTAGACAACAAATTTCCTGACATTTCATTGGAAACCACGGCTGGCATTTTGAGAGCAAATGGATCACATTGCCTCCAAAGACGCAAGATGTAGTTGCTGGAAAATGTCAGGAAAACTGTTGTCTAGACCACAGTCACTAAACGCTGATGCTCAACACTGCCCTACAGTTTTTTTGGCAAGAAGACAGCAGTGTGCCATTGCTTTCTTCACAGGACTAAGAGAGCACAACTGGCTCAAGGTCACTTAGTTGGCTTCATGCCTAAAGTAAGACTAGAACTCAGTCTCCTGTTTTCTAGCTTTTCTAACTTTTCTCCTGTTTTTTTATACACTTATGATTGTGTATCATCTGACCCATCCACTACGATAATCAAGTTCGCAGATGATACAACTGTGGTGGGTCTTATTACAGGTGGGGATGAGACAGCATATAGGGTGGAGGTACAAAAACTATCCATATGGTGTAGTAACAACAACTTGCACCTAAACATCGGCAAGACGAAAGAGATGGTGTTAGACTTCCGGAGAAAAAAGGAGGAACCTGCCCCACTTTACATTGGAGAGAACTGTGTAGAGAGAGTTTCCTCCTTTAAATTTCTGGGAGTCTACCTCTGTGAAGATCTGACCTGGAAAGTTAACACAACTCAGGTGGCTAGAAAGGCCCAACAGAGGCTTCACTTTCTTAGGGTCTTGCGGAAGAACAGGGTAGAACAACAGCTAATGACCCTCTTTTACCGGTCTACTATAGAGAGCGTCCTCTCGTATGGTATTGTGGTTTGGTATGCTGGTCTGACAGCCGCGGATAGGAAAGTATTACAGAGGGTAGTGAGCACAGCACAAGACATTGTGGGCTGTTCCCTGACACCACTGGATGACATCGCCAGGGCTCGTTGCCTTGGAAGAGTGAGGAAGATTCTCAGGGATGACTCACACCCTGGACGGTATCTCTTTACTCTCCTACCATCCGGTAGGAGATATAGGAATATAGCCAGCCGTACCAACAGGCTGAAAAATAGCTTTTATCCGTGGGCTGTTAGGCTTTTAAATGGGACATAATCTTATGCAGAATTGACTTGGGAGGCCGGTGTGTGGTGTAGTTGGTTCACATAGTGTGGTAGGATGGAGGGTTTGTTGTCACTGTGTGTTGGGGGGAGAGAGCACGGGGGGAGGCTCAGCTAATCTCAATGTACACATGTTGTACTTTGACAATAAAGGTTTATTATTGGTGCCTTAACCACAACACCAAACTGACTCTTAGGAGACCCTTACAAACTAGTACATTATTCAGAATGACCTAGGTAAGATGGGTGGTATAGATAGAAATAGAGAAATGGAAGGAAGGAAGGAAGGAAGGAAGGAAGGAAGGAAGGAAGGAAGGAAGGAAGGAAGGAAGGAAGGAAGGTTTATTTCATCCCCTGGCATTTGTATGGGAATTATTTATTATGAGAGAAACTCTTCTCCATGATACCTACACTTCATTGTTGAACAGGATCAACTGATCACCATTGATATAGACTGGCACAGTAGCAACTCAAGTAAGAAGCAAACAAAAAGGATTAAAGATGCTGCTGTCTCTCTGCATTAGGAATAATTGAACACTTCCCCCCACTCTTGTAGTAGGAATGTTTTAACTTCCCCCCCTCACTGCAGCATATGCTATATTCTGCCATGCCCTCATATTGCCTTTGTCTCATTCTTGTCACATAGTTCAGGCTGTTTAAGTCATCCTGAAGTGTTCCAGTTTTAATTGTTTTCCTTTTCTCTCAACACATTTTTGCCATGGATGCAGTCTGGCATGCCTCACCAATAATGCAATTGCCAATACAGTATGATCATTGGTTGGGATATGCCCAGCTCTGATGGGTCACTTTAGCCTGCAATGACCACGCTTCTTTCCTTCCAGTCATTAATCCTGGCATCCTCCTGGGACTTTCATGGCCATTTTGGCTTAGGCTGCAAGACAGACTGGATACAAGTGGGAACAGGGCCTGAATAATCTTACTCAGGGCCAACATGGCAAACATCACTGACATTCAGGCAAGATTAACAGCAGCAGATCCAGACTAGTACATCAATCAGAGATGCAATGAGCCAGAAACAATAGGCAAATTATGGGCTACTTTGAGTATTATTTGCTGAGTTTATTTTCTGTAGTACAGTAATGTGCAGAGTTTTATAAACAGTATTGGAAGGCCACAGTCTGATTAAGAAATTACAGTATATGGATTGCTCCTTGAAGTATAAGAATTACCACAAGCTCTATCTTTAAATATGAAGGTTATTTGAAAGTATATGATATGATATCCCTCTGTACATTTTCAGTCCTAAATAATTAATTGCAAATTGGTTTCTTCCCTCATACACTCACATTTTACACAGAAATCCAGATCCAGAGAAATCTGCCTGTGTGTGTTATAGTCTTTCTGTTTATGCCCTTTCCCTTACCATTTTTCCCCTCAAGAATATCTTGAGGGGAAACACTATGGAATTCATCAAGAATAGTTCCATGATACTCTGTGTTCCACATTCTTCTCTCCCCTATAGCATAATATTAACCCTTATGCTAATCCTAGTCTTGCTCTCTGTCAAGAATGAGTCCTTTTAAAAGTTAGCTTTTCTCAACTTAAACTGAATTGTTGAAAACAATATCTGTAATTCCCAATAATTATGGAAGGTCACCATCCAACATATTTGTAGGACACTCGGATAGTTTACTTACTTGATGGCATAATTGCACACTAAGTAGACCGCTTGCCGCCATGTGTTGCCCCACACATTTATATTGGTACAAGTGTGGAGAGCACAGCCAATTCTGTTGCTGGAAGCCCACACCATCTGTTAGGAAGACATCATCAAACTTTTGTAAGAGAGAGGTAGATCTAAAAACAGAAGACACGTACTTTTGAATTCACCAAAAACTCTGGGATGCTTGTCTTTTACATAACGTGAAAGATTTACTCAACAATGGTTATTAGCCATAAATGGAATTTTTACATTCTCTGGATGATACTATTAATATCCATCAGTTACTTTGGGATGGGGAAGCAGTAAGGAAATGGCTATTTAGTTGTAACTGATATATAGCATTTCCTATATATCCATGGTCCGCATTTCAAGAAACATTTGGCTACCTGTTCAGGGCCTAGAAAACAGGATTCTACATTACAGAACTTTGATCTGTCTGAGCTGGACTTTTCCTATGTTCCTTTTATGGTATCCACTAAAGGTTATTGTCTAGGCCAGCCTTCCCTTAGTGAATGTTCTCCAGATGTGTTGCACAGCAACTTCCAAAATTTAGAACAAATGGCCATGTTGACAGTTGATGATGGGAGTCAGAAAAGACTGGTGAAGACTCATCTTTTAACCAAACTTTGATAGATCTAATAAAGGTTTCAGTAAAGAAAGCACTGATAATCAGGAGAAGGGAAGGAAGTATGCTTGCTTCCCATGCTTAAAATTATGGAAACGTGAGATTACCATCTGGTGGATATTTAACAGCATTTCAACACACCATTCTTTTCTTGGACAAGCAGAGACAGCAAGAAAGGAACTGTTCAAAACATATATGAGTCAAGTGTTGCTGATACCTTACTTGTTTGTTTGTTTTAAAGTTTATTGACTGCTCACTTTACATCAGAATAACCCTAAGCAGCCTACAATCATAAAAATAAAGATGGTACAGAGCTACAGGAAATAAATAAAATACTGCAAAAAGCCAATACTGTGGCCCAATTAAAAGATGGGGGAGCAGGAGTGAATGGGGGGGGAATAGTAACATATATTCCTGCCCCTGGATGGAATTTTATCTCCGTAGGACTTTAGCATCAGAATATAGTAGAAACTGACAACTTTCCCCCCTAAACATTGGAGGCAAACATTGCAAGACAGTTGACAAATTTTCATTTAAATCTGTATGAACTCTGATTCCCCAGACAGGAAATACGACTCCAAGACTGCCAACAATGTTAATTGCCACTTTCCTACATCATTAACAGCTTGCTCCTCACATGTTGGTGAATAATAATGTCTGTCTGTATCTTGAAGAGCTTTATTCTGCACTTTACCTTATGTGAATGGACATAATAGACTACCAATTTTAGCCTTATCCATTTTTAAACAATTCAGTTCAGGGGGGAAAAAGAATACAAAATTGGGCTCCAGAGGGCAACTTTAGCCATTAGGAAGTAATGACTGTTGAGGAGAGGGAGGAAATTTTATGAATATCCAGTGCTTTTTTTGTAAAAGAAAAAGGTGCCAGAACTCACACATGTCATACAACCCGCCTTGCCTACCCTACAAGGTTCCATCCAAAAAAGGTGCCCGAACTCCGTTCTGAGCGTTCAATGAGAAAAAAAGCCCTGTGAATATTACCAGTGAAGGATTACCAGGTGCTATCAAGCAAGTGACATTTGGCACCTTCCATGTTTCTTATCTTTTTTTGCAAGAAAAACTGAAAGCAATGGATGAAAATTTCAATTACCATCGCTTACCAAAGAAAAGCGGAAAGCCATGGTAGAAAACTACAAGTGGAAAATGAAATCTCTATTGCATAAAATTCCACAAATAATACAGGGAGATTACACAGTAAAAGCTTTTCCTTCATAGACCCTAACAATCATGAAAAAGGAGGTTCAAAACATTAATTAATGTGGGGGTATTTTCTGCTTTAAGATGGAGAGGAACTATTTGCTGATCCACTTTGGACAACAAAGTAGCTTGAGTCTGAAGACACTTAATATTGTGAAAGTTATCTCAGAATCAGATATTCCTAGGTGGAAGCTTGTATACATGATTTCAGGCCATTCTGTGGGTTTTAGGTACTTTGCTTTCCTCATCTTGCAAGTACACAAGAGTGGGGGAAAGGTTTAAATAGAGGAAGTCTCAGGTGTTCACACAGAAAGAAAAATCATGTCTAGAAATGAAGAGAGTAAAAACAGGATTGCTAGATGATTGATTGAATAATCTGTGCTACCAGACATAAGAAGAAATGAATTGTCTGTGAAATAAGTTCATCAAATTGACTATGTTCTTGAACAGGAGCATAAAATGAATAGTGATAATGTCCTAAATATAATGTTGTTATGGATAGACCCTCATACACAGCTGATTAAGGGTCCTGGATAAAGATCCATCCATCAAAAATGGCATCCATTTTTTCTTAAGGTTGGCTAAATGACCATTTCAGTGTAGATGTAAACATAAATACCTGAACTTGTGTTTATAAACATCTGGATAATTCTTTCTGGCTGGACTGTGATAATTATCCATCCCCTTTGATGTCAACCTGTTGTTCACACATTTTTCTCTCAAAGTTGAAGGCATATAAACATATGATTAAAATGTATGTCCTATGTTCCAGATTTTTGTGATCTCTTTAATGGATAAAGGGAACACTTTGAGACTGAATCATTTCAACAGGAAAAAAATCATTTCCCAAAGAAAAATCCTGGAAAAATATTGCATCCATGGATCTGCTTCATTTATGTAAAAAAGGGAGCAACTTGTGAATCAATGAATCAATGGAAGAAGAAATGGATGGTCAATCCATCTTTGGAAATAAAATCTGTGTGAGAATAGTTTATTCAGATTACAAACTATGTTTCTGTAATGTGGAATACCCAAAAGCATTTGGTCAATCTGAACCAAATGTATTTTTCTTAATATTAGAAAATCCTCCATCCATTCAACTTTGCTTTTATGGTTACAAGTGTTAATATATGCACACACATATAAGGTGAATGAAGTGATCTGTATAAACTGATCTAAGTGTCATTTCTTTTTTACTCCTCGGACACAATATTGTTCTGTAATGTCTAGTTAATGGTCAGTTGTGATTTCAATCTGATGTCAATATGTTAAATCTGCTCTTGGAAAACTTGGTTTTGAAAAATGACATAGACAATTTAAACGTAAGAAAAATAAATAAATATTTACCTAGCTATAATTTATTTATTTTTATTTTTATTCCATTTATATCCCGCCCTTCTCCGAAGACTCAGGGCGGCTTACAAGCTTAGCAGTAGCCTTCATTCTATGTATATGCCTGCTTATTAGGGCTTTCACACACCCCCAAGCGGCATTATTACAGAAAATAAATATTTACCTGAGTATAGTGGCTGCAAACAGAACCATTACATTTGGAAGGACATCTAGGCTTGCATTCATGGGGATAAGGAAATGTGTAGTGTTGCTTCTCATAATACCAAGATTTTACTAGGTCCATCACTGAAAAGTACCTACAGAGGAACATACACAGCATATGAACTATTCATTTCTTTTCATAAGAGAAGCAAAGGAATTTAATATCCAAATCATTTGACAAGGGAAAATGGCAGTTCCCCAAATCTTCCCACCTCTTTCTGGAAGCATATGGTGGCACACCTACATCTTTTCTCCCTCAAGAGATCAAAAATGGTTATCTCTAGAAGCCACTACTAATATCTGCAATCCCAATACAACTAGACAAACAAATTGATAGATGGAAGGATTAAAAAACCTCTGGGTACCTTCAGATAGATGGAAGGATTAAAAACCTCTGGGTACCTTCCTCTGCCTCCCTCCTTTGTCCACCTCCATGGTCAGGACAACTCTGCTGCCAGTCAAACAGCAATGATGGACAGAAGTTGGGAGTGTGGGGGTGGGGCAGACAAAATAGCTTCTGGGCAGCTGTGCAGCCAGAGGCCTTTCAAAGAAGAGGCTGAATAAACAAAGCCCAGGAGTGAAAGAGGCAGATTAAAGGGTAGATGAAAAGAGGCAATAGGAAAAGAGGCTGCAACTAAGAAAAGTGGGAAGACAGGAGTTTAAATCTTTCCCTCAGAATGACATGAGTCTTCAAACAGTTTCTCTCAGCTGGAACAAAGATTTGGAATAAGACTAGAAGAGTCCAGAAGTCCAGCCAGGAACAGACAAGGAGAAATGATGAAGAAAAAGGAAAGAAATTGACAGAAGTACAAAGCAGAAATTAAAGAATTTATATAAAGTATTTAAAATAGAAAATCGGTTTATTATTAAGATTCACTTCTACAGTGTTGTAGGCATTTATAATTTACAATTTCTTGTTTTATTTGTAAGTTTTCCTTTTTAAAAAATAAATATCTCTCCCCCTCCCACCCTCACTCCTCCAAAAAATTAGGAAAGACAATATGCCACATCTACTATCTTACGACAAAAGGAAAAAAAACACTAATGGGGCAATTTTAAAAAGTCCTTTGCTTAACATAAACATTGAAGAATTCATAAGCTGCTATTTATGAGGCTATAAAAAGGAAAAGGAACAGTTGTAGCCATGCTTCCCACTAAAAAGACTTAAAGACTGTACTGTGGGCTCTGTGCAGCCACATCACCTATACTAGAGGTCTTCAACCTTTCCGGCCGAGCAGCTTGCAAATTGGTGTGCGTGCAAGTGTGTATGCAAACAGCACCAGGCGTGCCAGTGCAGCACTAGCACTTCTATTCATGCATGCACAAATGGGCCATGCACACCTGCCCCACGCTAGCAGCCCCATTTGTGCATGGGCGCTAGCACGAATGGGAGGGGAGTGTGTGCCCACACGCATGCATGCACTGGCCAGCCATTTCTGCAGTCCACTGGCAAAAAGGCTGTGGCCCAATAGTGGGCCGCGGCCCAGAGGTTGGGGACCCTTGAGATCATAAAGAAATGCATAATCAGAAGACCATAATTGATTTATTTGCTAAGGTTATATAAGACTGACTAGAGGTGGACTACCTTGTTAATCTGATTCTTTTTTTTTTAATGAAGCAATTTCTCTAGAATTCTGCAAAAAGTTTGACTCTATTTGACATCACAAAACATCCAAGCATTGCTGAAAGACACACCTTACCTGCCAGAGTGTATGGCAAGGTTTTGCCCAATCAGTGTCATCAATTGTGGAGGTCCATGTTCCCATAGGCACCGTTTTGCCCATGCTTCTGCTGATCTGGCTAGCCTCTCATCCCATACCTTCCATAAGAAGTGAGAAAAACAAGAATAATAAAAAAGCAACATATAACAGGCAGTTGGCTACAATGTAGATGATGCCTCCCCATGTCTTAGACTTAATGCATGCCACAGAAAATATGGGAAAGATAAAATAAATATCCCCTGGAAGACAATGTTAGTATGAGTAAGATTTTTTTTCTTCTCTTTTGGAATCTACATTTCTTTTGGTATAACTTGGCAAGGGCAAATATTTGCAGTTGGCTGACCCAGAACTAACTTCCTTCCTTCCTTCCTTCCTTCCTTCCTTCCTTCCTTCCTTCCTTCCTTCCTTCCTTCCTTCCTCCTTGGATGACAAGATATTTGGATGTGGATT
Source organism: Vipera ursinii (assembly GCF_947247035.1). NCBI lineage: Eukaryota > Metazoa > Chordata > Lepidosauria > Squamata > Viperidae > Vipera > Vipera ursinii. The sequence goes on along the minus strand of NC_139516.1, from coordinate 23,222,533 downwards.
ACGTGCTTACAGAGATATTTTGAATACAGTACTAAGCTGAAAGTTGCTGGTTGTCTATGTCTGGCTGGAGGAGCATCAGCTATATTGAGTAATATAATTTAATATGAATTGCTTCATTTCAGGCTGAAAGCAGAAAATTATAGAGAATTTTAATGGATTTTAAGTCATCTAGCTAGAAATTGAGTATGCCTAGAGATCTGCAAGGAGACCTTAATATTTGAGAGAAAAAGACCTTTACTGCTTTTTCTTCCTTAGCACAAGGCTATGCTACCATATTAGAGGTGACCACAATATGCAATAATTGTCCCAAATATTACCTGAGCACCATGCATATGCTTTTAAATTAATGTGTGCCTTTTGTAACATCTGTTATTCTACCACCAGATCATTTCACAGCTATTCCTCATCACTGCTTCCAGCCTCATAAATATATAATCTGTGGATCCAGTGGAAGATATCAAAGCATACTCAAACAAAAAGTATGACATATAATTTCAGATTTGATTTTAAGACCTTAATCTGAATAATTAATGCTTTGCCATATTACTTAAAAGTTTCATAAATACTTATAAAGTTCCTCTATTTATGATAAGGATTTTTCAAAGACATAACTGCTAAGCTTGTAAGCCGCCCTGAGTCTTCAGAGAAGGGCGGGATATAAATGGAATTAAAATAAATAAATAAAAAATAACTCCCAAATGATTGCTGAAAAAATGAGATACACTCATGTATCTTCAGAAATTTCCATTGTTACTTAACTAGTGAAAATGCAAATTTCTTTGCCTTTTTTCCTTATCTAGCCAATACAGTTACAAAACACATCTTTTTTTAAAAAAAACCCACCTTAAATACATTGATGGACTACTCATATTTAGAACAGAATAGAACAGAACAGAATGACAGAGTTGGAAGGGACTTTGGTGGTCTTCTAGTCCAACTCTGCTCAAGCAGGAAACCCGGTATCATTTCAGACAAATGGTTGTCCAATCTCTTCTTAAAAATGTTAGTGTTGCAGCATTCACAACTTCTGGAGGCAAGTTGTTCCACTGATTAATTGTTCTAACTGTCAGGAAGTTTCTCCTTAGTTCTAGGTTGTCCAATCTCTTCTTAAAAATGTTAGTGTTGCAGCATTCACAACTTCTGGAGGCAAGTTGTTCCACTGATTAATTGTTCTAACTGTCAGGAAGTTTCTCCTTAGTTCTAGGTTGCTTCTCTCCTTGATTAATTTCCATTCATTGCTCCCTGTCCTGCCTTCAGGTGCTTTGAAGAATAGCTTGACTCCCTCTTTTTTGTAGTAACCCCTGAAATTTTGGAATACTCTGTCATGTCATTTCTAGTCCTTCTTTTAATTAATTAAATTAGTTTAATTTAATTAAACTTAGTTTAATTAATTAAACTAGACATATCCAATTCCAGCAACTGTTCTTTATATGTTTTATCCTCCAGTCCCCTAATCATCTTTGTTGCTCTTCACTACACTGTTTCTGGAGTCTCAATATCTTTTTTACATCATGGCAACCAAAACTGGATGCAGTATTACAAGTGTGGTCTTACCAAGGTATTATAAACTGGTATTAACACTTCATGTGATCTTGATTCTATTTCTCTGTTAATGCAGCCTAATTGACAAACTTGGTTTCATGCAATTCTCTAAATCAAATCAAAGCTTTTATATATTGCATGAACTAATTACACCACTTTTTTCTTTCTTCAAAGACCAAATTGTCACAGCCAGAAACCATAGAGATATTTAGGTACATAGAAACATAAGGAACTGCTGATTCACTGTGGGAAGGAAGATTCTTAGGGCTGTTATAATTTTATTACAATATAGATTGACAAATAAAAGTTGACAAATAATACTTTTTTACCGCACCAAGATATACTGTATGAGGAATTCTGACAAAATACTAAAATACTTTGTTCAACTTTAAAAATAAAGCTTTGGGGAATTGGCAGAACTTTTGAACTACACCTCAAAGGAGCTGTCCACCAGACAATCAATTTACAGTATATGTTTTCACAGTATCAATGTGCTGTTTCCAACCCCAAGTAGCAAGTATAAAAAATAAACTTACCATATATTCCATGTTGGCAGCTGGAGGAAAAACCTGTGCCCGCACTTGGTTGTGGTAGCCCAAAAGGGTACTCATTTCCCTGGAAAAAATGTAACGCTTCCTGCGAATCTTTGATACTCCATGGATAGAAATGTTTCTGGTGTCAGGGCTGCTGGAGGGGTAAAGGAGGTCAGTAGTATTGGTCAGCATGAAGAAGCTTGATTTCTGTATCATCCAGAAGATTAAGCCACTAAAATAGAACTGCATGCACAAAGGAGTCATTTTAGGATTTGCACACTTTTTCTCTTGAACCAAATGTTTGATTCGGTTAATGCAATCAGTTTGGAGACACCTTCTTGCTTCCTCTGTTTTATGTATCTAGAATAATCACAGACAATGTTTAATTTTTCATTTTACTGAAAACAAGACAAAAGAATGAAATCTGAAATACATTAAAGACACTTAAGGAGAATAAAGTACAACGGTTTGGCTAATCTGAATTAATCAAATGACTGAAATTAGCTGTGAAATGTCTGGAGATGTTTTATTATTATTTATTATTTTGAAGGAATATGCCCCCCCTTGTCTATCCAAGAATGATATGACATACTGACATGTGCCTCCTAAAGTGATACTAATAGAATACTTCCAAGTCAGTTTTTCCTCTAATTTCACAGGTAATAAATTCACTAAGCAAATCTGCTTCTTAAATTGAAATCATGGTAGGCAAAAATGTAAAACAAGAAAAATGTAAAAAGTGTGTTAAGAAAATACAGAGGCTAATTCTTATTATACATGGGGGAATAATACCAGCTTCTCATTCTTTTTTAACCCTAGGAAATATATATATATTTCTTGATATTCCCCAAAGCATCTAATAAAAGGACATGCCCCAGACTACCTACCTTGAAGGCTGTGCCAAGAACAGCTGAGAAATGTTAGTTGCTTCAGCAGCGGTTAACTCAAAAAGTGACCCTTACAAACAACCTGCACACAGACACATGTGGCAGACAGATTTAACAAAGCCAATTCCAAGAAGTCTTTGATGGCAATCTGACGTAAAATCTGCATCTGAACTCTTGCCTTGGGAAAAGTTTTAAAGACTAAAAAGTGTTCAACTGGGCAATTTGACTCTTTCCCTGTGTACACATAGCTTTGTTTCTACCACGTATCACTGCTTCTTAAAAGTTATGAGGTTGGGAAAGCTGCAAAGGCTATCCAATTAATACACTAACAGTACAATCTTATACTTGTCTACTTGGAAGAAAATCCTAACTCTATGGAAGGTAGAAATTGGTCAGGAAAACAGGGACAAAACTCATTTTTTAGAAAGATAAAGTAGAAATACTCAGATAAGCCATTTTAAAATGAGGGATCTATGTTCCGAATTCTTAGTTCATGGCACCACTACTATTTGCCCTTGACTCCAGATTGATAATATTGAGATGAAATAGTCTCACAACTGGAGCAATTGAATTGTTTTTATATAATCTCTTTGGAAAAAATTATTCAAATCAATATCCCATATTATTGGTTTACCCAAAACATTTCCCTGTGTTTTAGTATGTTCTGTGAATCAAGCCAATATAGTTTATAAACAATGTTTTAGCTTAACATGTTTTGAAACATGCCAATAATTTTGAAGAAGGTGGATGCTGTAGTTTCAATCTATGATTATTATTATTATTTTTAATCCCATTTATATCCCGCCCTTCTCCGAAGATTCAGGGCGGCTTACAATCTAAGAAGCACAAATCAATGTGCTTAGCAATAGCCTTCATTCTATGTATATGCCTGCTTATTAGGGCTTTCCCCCCCCCCCAAGCAGCATTATTACAAAGTCAGCTTATTGCCCCCAACAATCTGGGTCCTCATATTAAAGCTGATTAATGAACTGACTCTGGTTTAATCAACAAATCACAGTTAACTGTTAGCCTTCTCTAAGGCTAGAGTCCACCTTTTAGTGAATCTTAGGATTCTTTATCTAGATGTCCTTCAAATTCCTTAAGTGACCTTGTAGGAAACCTCCAAGCCACTCCTTTCAGGAGGACTCAGGCCATTTGAATCAAGGCCTCTGGAAGGTTATCCATGGATGTGGTAAGAATCTGTGGCTGGCTTTGCTGCCAAGAGTTAAGCCCTAATAGAAGCTCCAATCCATGTTTGGTAAGATTCACCACTTGTCTTCCTCCACCATCTCCTTACTTAATTCATCCCCCTCAAATCTTTTGTAAACCGGGGGTGGGGGGGTGGGAAGCCCTGCAGGAGGAGATGCCATTTGATCCAGAACCTCAGCTTCCCTCTGATTCCAAGCAACCATCAGGCTGTTCAGATCCATGCAGCAGATCCTAAGCAACAGCCCCAAATTTACTCAGGACTCAATTGGATCCATCAGCTACCTAGTGTGAACCAATCTAATAAACCCAGCCTCCCTACAGTGGAAGCCAGTACCAGAGACCTGCAGACCACCAGACAGTGATCTGACAATGACAGGGGAGAAACAGAAATCTCCTCCAGTAACAGATTATACTTGCTCTGAGAATAAAACCAGGTCAGGCATATAACCACTATTTTGTGTTGTGCCCTGAATGACCTGGAAGATGCATACAGCTGTCGTGGTCATGAGCTACTGCAGATCCTATACCCAGAAAAATCAGGTTTCCCATAGATTTGGAAAGTAATTTGGCAACAGAATTAAGGAACTTGGGCAAAAAGGATGCTACAGAGCAGGAGGCTGGTAGAGTAACAAAAGTCCAGGTTTTGTCCTAGAGCCCAAGTTAACAAACATGTATCTCAAATGACAAACAACATACCTCCACCCTTTCCATGATGTAACACCTGAAACCCAATCAGGCAAAGGAGAGAGGACCCCATCCTCTTGAGCTAAGCCAAATCAGCAATCTCAACTATGATCAGATCTCGTAGCCTTATTACAAACCAACCTGATGGTGCTAATCTCTACGAGATTTTATCTTTGTCAAAATATTGAAAAGGTTTCTTGCAGAATCAGTGTTGGTATTCCCATTGATAAAGCTTATTTTTAATGTACAATTATTTATTTATTAAATGTACATGTCACTCCTCTCATTGTTAGGGTGACTTTTAAATTACAGTTTAAATAATCCTTTCTAGATTTATTAGAATTATTAATTAGATTTATTAATACAGGTAGTCCTTCACTTATGACCACAATTGAGCCCAAAATTTCTGTTGTTAACTGAGACATTTGTTAATTGTGTTTTGCCCAATTTTACAACTTTTCTTGCCACAGTTGTTAAGTAAATCCCTGCAGTTGATAAGCCCAGTCTAGCACAATACCAACAAAGAAGAAAAATAACAGCTCTCAAAAGAAACCAGCATGGCTGCATAAAGAACTCTCTGATAAATTGAAAGACAAAAAGGACAAGTATAAAAAGTGGAAAGAGGGGCACATAACTATTAGCAAATAGCCCAAGTCTGCAAAGATGAAGTGAGGAAAGCTAAAGCTCAAAATTAACTAAGGCTTGCAACAAAAGTCAAAAATAACAACAACAACAACAAAAGCTTCTTTCAACATGTAAAAAAAAAGAAAAAAGTTAAGGAAATACAGAAAGAACAACAAAGATGATTAGGGGACTATAGGATAAAAAATATAAGGAACAGTTGATGGAATTGAGTATGTCTAATTTAATGAAGAGAAGGACTAGAGGTGACATGTTAGCAGTGTTCCAAAAATCTTAGGGGTTGCCACAAAGAAGAGGGAGCCAAGCTATTCTCCAAAGCACCTGAAAGCAGGACAAGAAGCAACAGATGGAAACTAATCAAGGAGAGAAGCAACCTAGAACTAAGGAGAAACTTCCTGGCAGTTAGAACAATTAACCAGTGGAACAACCTGCCCCCAGAAGCTGTGAATGCTCCAACACTGGAAGTTTTTAAGAAGGGACTGGACAACCATTTGTCTGAAATGGTATAAGGCAGAGGTCCTCAACATTTTGGGCACCAGGGACTGGTTCCATGGACAGAGGTTTTTCTGTGGACTGGAGGATGCGTGGTTTTGTGTGCTCCCTGAATCCCATGGATGGGGCTTTGCTTGTTTGTGCGGATCTGTTGTTGGCATGCCGGGGCCGGGTACTGATCCATGAACCAGGGGTTGGGGGTCCTGGTATAGAGTTTCTTGCCTGAGCAGGGGGTTGGACTAGATGACCTCCAAGATCCCTTCCACCTTTGTTGTTGTTGTTGTTGTTGTTATTATCAGCAGCAGGAGTAGAAGTAGTAGTAACCCGGTTGTTAAGTGAATCTGACTCCCCCATTGACTTTGTTAGAAGGTCGCAAAAGTTCACATGACCTTGAGACATAGTAATTGTCATAAGTCATACTGCTAAGCTTGTAAGCTGCCCTGAGTCTTCAGAGAAGGGCGGGATATAAATGGAATTAAAATAAAAATTAAAAAAAAGTATGAACCAATTGCTAAGCATCTGAATTTTAATCACATGATCATGGGGTTGCTTCAAAGGTTGTAACTGTAAAACAGTCATAAATCACTTTGAATGGTCACTAAATGAACTGATGTAAGTTGAGGACTATTATTGTTGTTGTTGTTAGTTGCGAAGTTGTGTCCAACCCATCGCGACCCCATGGACAACGTTCCTCCAGGCCTTCCTGTCCTCTACCATCTTCTGGAGTCCATTTAGGCTCACACCTACTGCTTCAGTGACTCCATCCAGCCACCTCATTCTCTGTCGTCCCCTTCTTCTATTGCCCTCGATCTTTCCCAGCATTAGGCTCTTCTCCAGTGAGTCCTTCCTTCTCATTAGGTGGCCAAAGTATTTGAGTTTCAACTTCAGGAGCTGGCCTTCTAAAGAGCAGTCAGGGTTGAACTCCTCTAGGACTGACCGGTTTGATCGCCTTGCAGTCCAAGGGACTCGCAGGAGTCTTCTCCAGCACCATACTTCAAAGGCTTCAATTGAGGACTACCTATATATATTTCTTGTGAACTTATTATTATTATTTTTTCTGTCTTAAGCAATGTACTGTTCTCAGTGTAGTCTGACATTCTGGTTTGCCTGAATATATGTGCTCAATCTTTCTGTTTTAAAACCAAAACAATTACTCTACATTTTTTTAAAAAAAATGTCAGAAACTTTTGAACTCTGAACTATAACTTAATTCTACCTACATCATCTTGTATTTTATACATTTTGCAGAACTTTTAGATGTTTTAAATAATTCATAAGCATCCAGGAGGAGCAGTATTTATATTATGATTTATCTCCTCTATTAGGAGAAGGCCCAATAGAAGTTCAGTTGTGTGTGTGTGCATGCATGTGGATGCTACCAGGCTTCTAATCCTGTCATGCAACATCTATTTAAATTTCTAAGCATACTTTAGTTTTCATTTGATTGAAATGGCCTGGCCTCTGAGAGGCCCAGTTCTGGCTGTCACTGCTGTAAAGCAAGCTGACTTGAAAAGCATCCTATAATGAAGCTGTGTCTCAGGCACAGTTAGAAAGAGCTCTAATGAGCAACAACCCCCACCCACCCTCACCCCATATCTGTATTCCAGGAATTGGTAGATTTTGCATCCCTGATAGATGCCTTATCCTGCAGCCCAGACTGCCCATTTTGCCAAAGCACACGGTATCTGCAGAGAGGACCTTCCAGTGTGCCAAAAAGTACACACAATTAAACTGCTGTCAGCAAAGTAGAAATCCCAAAAATTGTCTCTAATGACTAGATAGACAGAAAAAAAGAAAGGGGAGATAAATGTTTGGGCTAACCAAGACCTTTCATACAAATATTAATCCTTCCAATAGTACTTGAAAGGAAAAGCAATTTGGCTTCCAATGTGCAAGAGCTGGCACGATCAGACCAACCATTCCTGCTGAATCGAAGCAAAAAATCTAGTCCAACAATCTGCTTTTGGACAGCCTGACAGATGCTTCCAGAAAGCCTATGTGCACCAGGGCATGAAAGCAAATTTCTCATTTCAAATTCCTGTAGGAAAAATATATCTTCTAGAATAAATAAATTTCTTTTGCAAAGCATGAGAACAGTATCAGATTAAGCTTCAGTATTCAAAAATGTAACCAGGGTAATGTGTGTATTCCTTCATGCCTTTTAGCCTTTTAGGTGGGATAATTTCTCTCCATTTCACATCATGCACCTCTGATTTCTGTGGATATTCTAGTAGTCAGAATCAGTGTTTACATAAAGGCACTTGCAGGATAAATAAGGTCAAATTTCCTGAGATTATTATGCAGGAACTTGCAGAGGATGGTATCTATCAGGATTCCTTTCCTGGGTAGGGGGCTGGAATGGAAGACTTCTAAGGTTCCTTCCAATAGCTGACTCAGGAATTCTGGGAGTTGAAGTCCATGAGTCATAAAAGAGCCAAGGTTACCTACCCCTGTAAGCTGTCTAGTCCATAATCATTACTGATATCATTTCTTTTCTGAATCTAATCCAGACAGGAAAATTATGTCTCCTAGCCAGTGTTTCCTCTAATATAACTAACTGACATCCTGTGATGAAATATAGTCTGTGTGCACTCAGAACCACTGGAAAAATGCAGAAAAATAGTAACTCTGCTGGAGTTGGAAGAAACAGTGCAGCATGTGAAAAAGTGGGTTAAGCCACAATGGAGAATTATCTTCTTAGGAATGGCCAGGCAAGCAACCATTTGTAATCTAGATGGAAAGATGGTTACAAGAAAGTCAATTAATCATGTAATTGCAATAAAAATGAACAAATAGATAATTCTTCTGTTAGCCAATGTTTTGTGATATGTTTTCATATGTTTTGTTCCCAAAATATTTCAGTTAGTACCCGTAGAATCAAAGAGCTCCCAGACACTGCGTAGATAAGTTTCTTGGCATGGTTTTTCCAGAAGTCGTTTGCCATTGCCTCCTTCCTAGGGCTGAGAGAAAGTGACTGGTCCAAGATCACCCAGCTGGCTTTGTGCCAAATGTGGGACTAGAACTCAATTTTCTGGTTTCAAGCCTAATATCTTAAACACTATACCAAACTGCCTTTCCCCATCTGAAAGCAAATAGATGTTTTCATTTATTTTGTACCTAAATTTTGATGAAATTTCAGCTATTACCTGGAGAATCAAAGAGATTCAAGATACTGTAGGGTTAAAAAAAAACCAACTGCTTCCAGTATATGAAAGGATACTCACAGATAAAGAATATTCTTTTAAAAAGCTTATCATCATCATCAACATCATCATCACCACCACCACCACCACCACTATAAATAATAATTTTAAAACGTATTATGATTTTCAAATTATTTATGTATTATGTCTTCTACTCAATACAATAATTCTATAGCCCTGGTGGTACAGTGGTTAGAATGCAGTACTGCAGGCCACTTCTGCTGAATGCCGGCTGCCAGCAGTTTGGCAGTTCGATTCTCACCTGCTCAAGTGATGACTTAGCCTTCCATCTTTCTGAGGTTGGTAAAATGAGGGCCCAGGTTGTTGGGGGCAATATGCTGACTCTGTAAACTGCTTAGAGAGGGCTGAAAAGCACTGTGAAGTGGTATATAAGACTAAGTGCTATTGCTATTATATTTAGTGAGTAAAATGTTGTCTGCATTTCTGGTCATTGTCCCGTGTAGTCAATGTACTATCAGTCTTTCAGTTCCATCAGGAATAGTATGCAGATGATCTGCATGGCATACCACTGAATAGCAAATGCTAGTTTCTTAACAAAGATCCTTTCAGGCTGAACTGATTTCACCTACCTAGGCAGGCTAGGCAGCCAGGAAATACCTCCTTATTTCTAGGTGGGATCTGCCTCTGATGAGCTTCCACCCATTGCTTCTTGTCCTGCCCACAGGTGCTATGAAGAATAAAGTGATGCCCTCTTTCCTGTGACAGCCCCTCAAATATGCTACCATGTCTCCCCTAAACCTTCTCCTTGTTAGGCTGATTATACTGTACCTAGTTTCCTAAATCATATGATTTAGCTTTCAGACCCCTTCAGTTCTTCAAAACTGTGGAAGCTTCTTGGATGAGAAGTGAAACGTCTTCAAGGAAAAACCAAGAAAGTCTAGTTGCCTTTTGAAAAAGCACCTTTGGGATATTCACTTCATGTTTTAAACCATGAATTGGTCATCTTTCTCTGGCCTAATTTTAAGCTAGTGTTTTCCACCTTCAGTCTTTTAAACTAGGAGTATAGGCAGCAGCAGGAGGAACAAGAAAGTGACAAAATGTGCACCATGACATACAACACAAACTCCATGACTTCTGGTGTACCTAAGACATCAGGACACAAAAACGTTAAAGTGGGGGTTATGTTGAAATGTCACAGGGAACCAGTTTGATCCTGGCCACATCCATGCCACAACTGACCATTATTATACCGGTAGTTGATTGAATAGTCAGCCAGATGTTTAGACTGGATTTGGCATTTTTATCCATACATCAAGTGCTTTCCAAGGACCTGGAATAGGCAATTGTTATTTGATGGTGTTAAAGCAGACCTGGGCGTTTTCAGGCCTGAAAGCCACATCCAGCCCTTTGATGGTCCCTGTCTGGCTGGCAGCGGTGGGGTGACAGCGAGGGAGGTAGTGTACCCCCGGGCAGGATGGCAGCCCTCAATTACAATCCCCATTCCTTATGTGGCCCCTCGGGAAAATTAATTGCCCGCCCCCTGTTATAGTCGCAGGATGTAAGCTGTTCCAAATAAAGCTGTCTTTTGTAATTGACTAATGATGACTTTGTCAATGCCAATGGTGTTCAAGTGGTGGTCCAGATATTTTGAGATTGCACCCAAGGCCCCCAATACTATTGGTACTATCTTTGCTTTCTTTCGTCACAGTTATTCCACTTTTAATTACAGACCTTTGTATTTTGTATATCCAGTTCTTTCTCTTCTATTCTGCTGTCTCCAAGTACTGCCACTAACCAGGGTATTTGTCTTCCTTATCAACAATTGTCAAGTCTGGGGTGTTGTGGGGCAGATACTTTTCTGTTTGAATCCTTAAAGCCCCAACCACTGTAGCCTTTTCACTTTCTATTACTTTGACTATTTTGTGGTCTCACTTCTCACTTGTAGGGTGATTTGGTCTCTCCAGTAAGCCTTCATGGTGTAATTATTTTAAAAATTGTCATACTGCAAAGCAAACTATCACATTTCAACATTATCTTCTGTTTCAAAAAATATATAAGTAGATGCTGAGACATTCTTAGAAAATAAAAATGAATACCCAAAACCTAATACTTTATTAGAGAAAGTGCCCACATCTTGAACAAAGGATTAAAAACTGAGCGCTGAAAGTAGAGAACATTTTGACTACAGAGACTAATGGGCAACACCTTTACCAGATTATCTTCTGGTGTTTTATGATTGGCTGTAACCAAAATAGCACCCATTTTGTGATGATGCCCATGACATGCCCTTACACCAGGCCCAAAGAGTTAGGAATATTTTGTTTTTATGACTTAGATTTGTCCTGTAGCCCTTGCAATGTTTTACAGCTTGATTTTATGCTTATTTGGATCAAATAATCCCAACTTTATTTAGTGGGACCTACTTCTAACAAAATTGATTTCCAAGAACTTTGACCTGGCTTCCTTTCCTGGCAAATTCCATCATGCTTCTGCTGTCTGTGGCTTGCAGACATGTCATCATTACTGTTCTGTGCCAACCATTGCAGTTGGATTGTTCTCTCTTCCTTTTGACATTTATACTTATCTATAAAAAATGCCCAAGAATATTTTTCACATATATGGTTTTGGCTAGTGTTGTTTAAACTTTCAGGGGATGCTTCTTAGCCTCTTCTCATTGTCACCCCAAACCCATTAGCAATATAGACAATAATAGTGATTGAATTTACAGGATTGTTGTATTGGTAAGGTATCTTGAATATTTGGAAAAAATAATATCTAAATATTAAGGAAAAATGTATGTTAATTTTACTATTATAAATAAATGTAATTTACAATGTGTCTTCCAATATCTAATGTTATTTCCAAAGAGAACCAAATTTGCTTCCTTAAAAATATTTAATTTTAATGATTGAAAATATTTAAAATACAGCTTCAAAAATAAGAAAAGAAAAAATGTAGTCCTCAACATAGTATTATAGTGATCCTTTGTGCTAGTCAGGCCACACCTGAAAAATTAATGTTAAGTACCTCATTTTAGGAAAGTGATTGGCAAATTGGAATATGTCCCACAGGAGAACAATCAAGATTATATGATGATTAGAAAGAAAAGTCTGTGAAGAAAATTTGGAAGTTTAATCTGGAGACGATTCCAGGCAGACATGATAAGCTCTCTTTGAAGATCTGTCAAGTAGAAAAAGGCACTGAATTGTTCAGAGTTGTTCCAGAAGACAGGATCATAAACAGTGGGGTTAAATTACGAGGTAGTAGATTTTTGACTGGACATCAAAAAATTTTAAAATTAGGATGCATTCTTAAGATTGATGTTTTGTTTATATCTCCATGCCACATCTTAGCAAGAAAGTACAACATTCAAGCTGAGAAGAAAACCCTGACTGCTTTGTTTTGCTTTACAGACCTGCAAAGGCCATACACGCGAGAACTCCAGACAATAAAGTTACTTTTCTATTGCTGCTGTAACTATGAACTGTCACTAAACAAGTCATTAAATAAGTATTATCTGTCTATCAAAGGATTTCAAAAAAGCCATAAACTTTTACACGTATGCAGATCTGTCCTGAAAGGACTCCCATAAGAAAAAGCTTTAATAGAACAGTACTATAAATCATAAACATTGATTACCTCTTAGTAAAAAACCATTCTCTCTGGGGAAGATTTTAAAGATTAATAAGAATCTTGTGGAAATTTATAGGCCTCAGCGATGTAAAATGTTGTATCTGTGCATGCTGTGAGTTGTTCAGCCTGCTTAAATCCAGACAAAATCATGCTGCACATTTTTCATAGATTGCAACTCAACATTTTTAAAGTGAAATAACTCTTTTGAAGTATTAGGCACTGTTGCTGCTCTCCCTCAAAGCACTTAGATGTTAATCTCCCTTTCTACTTTTACTGAATACAAATCTTCATGACATTCAGTGTTGAGAACTGTTCTCAAATAAAATTTTGGTGTTGAATCCCCCACTTCTCTAGAATAGGTAGGTTGGTTTACTTTGTTCCATTATGGCATCTTATTATGACATAATGGCATAATGGCATCCATTATGACATCTTCTGAACCCTGATCTTTATAATTTGCTACTGCTGCTAGGGGCAGAGCAGAAGGGCATAATTTAAAATAATAAGATAGAGTAATGGATGCTATTGTTGAATTCAACATAGGAATGCTAAATTTGACATAGGGTCATATTGCACATAGCACATACTGTAGTTGTACTCAGACTTTGAAACTTCTAAAAGGAAATACATTAGAACTAAATTATTCCTAGAATAGTGTTGTATATCAAAAACAATATAAGACAGAATAATCTACATAGGCATCACTATGAGGCTAAAAAAGAATAATTGTGGCTCTTGAAGTACATTTAATCTTTAAGTCATTGAATGTTTATTAGAATATATCTGGCTATTGTAACTAGATAAAATATTAGAGATGTGTCATTATTTTTTAGATACTGGCTGTGCCATAAGAGCCATTGGTCTGAAATTTATAGGGAAGAATTTTTACATTTCTACAGCAGAATAATGGCATCTAAAATATCTTTATATGTGCTTTTTGTGCAAATGAATTCTGCCCTGTGCTGGCTACATATTTCACAGTTCCTGCTTGATAGCTCACTGAAAACACATCTCAGAAAACCAATTTATGAAAGTGAGACAGATTCCTTGCACAGTTCTTTGGACTTTCTTTCATGCCTATGTTTATTACTTCCCACACTGCAAAAGCATTAAGACTTTGAACTCTAAACAGTAACTAGACATCTACTAGAAATACAGTACATTTTTCTGCAGCAAAAAGGGCAACCCAAAGGTGTAACCTTTCCTAAGCTGGTACCTTTCTACCTGCATTTAACACATGGAAGTTGCATTTTACATTTCAGTCATACTATATAACTTGCCTTTTCCTTTAGAATTAAGCCTTAAATCAAAGCTCAGAATCCTAAACTTAGGAAAAAAAGATACAAAATGAAGATTTTTACAGTTCTAATACATACTTCGCTTGCTTACTCCTATTCCTCCCTAAATGGAGGAATACTATATATACTATTTGTTGTGTAGCCGGTTCTTTGCAGGCATTGAGCAAGACGGAAGGTTCAATACAGCAACAGGTCAAACATAACTGAAGCAACAATGGAGCTGCTGGGCAGCTATTTATATGGTTGGCCGATAGGTGGTGACCAATAGGTTTGAAGCATAGCTTTCCCGCCCAAAGACCTACTTAGCCAGCTGGAGACAACCAATCTGGGCCGGCTAGCAACCGTTACAAGTATACACATGAACTAGCACTTAGCAATTGAATGCAAGCAATTAGCAAGCAGTGCAACATGAGCAAACACTTACAACATATACAAAAGGCCAATACATTACACTATTCATTTAACAAGGTTTTGTCTTGATCCCTGAAAGCTGTGAGGTCTAGAAGGGATGCAACAGCTTCAGCTCAACCCAAGCAGCTTTGACTTTTTTGTAACTCCTGGTCCAAAATCTTCCATATCTGTTCTGGCTGGGATGACATTCCGCCCAGACAGAATCCAATGCACAATCTTGGAGTCACCCAGGACGTGCAGCTCCTGTTCAAGGAGCAAGTGGCAGTCATGGCTTGGAGCACCATTGTGCGACTTTGGGTTATATGTCAGGTGCACCTGTTCATGGGCTGGGGACTCTGTTTGCAGTCACTCATGCCTTTGTGACTTCTGGCTGGATTTAGCCTTGGCTGAATAGGCTGGGTTATTACAATTTACTCTACATGGGGGTATCCTTGAAGAGTAATAGAAGCTTCATCTGGTGCAGAATGCATCTGCATAGGCAGTTAACAGTGCTATTTATTTGGTGAATGTGACATCACTGTTTCCCAACTTGCATTGGCTCCCAATTGTTCTGGACACAATTCAAGGTCCTGGTTGTCACCTTTAAAGCCCTTTATAGCTCAGAACTAGACTACTTACAGGACTGTCTCATTCCAATCATCTCTCCCTATCCTACCCAATCAAGAAATAGGGGCATGGTCCTGGTACCATTGGCTAAAGAGTATTGGCTGGTGGTGTCCAATCTTTGGAACATCATCACTCTAAGATTATATTGACCCTGTCCATACTAGACTTCTATTTGGGACTTGAAAACTTGATTTTGTGCCTGAGTCTGGGGCCCTGGCCATGTGAGAGGACCCATCTCAACATCCACTCTGCCAACACAACAGCACAGATCCCTAGGCAACACCCTAGTATCAATGCTCACCATTACATCTTTTCCCTGTTGCTACATTTACTATTGCTCCTCCTTGTGAGTCCTGCTACTAGAGAAAAGTATATTTCTAACTCCTTTATTAACACACACAAACTCAAACCTTCCTTTCCACGCATCAATACCATCATACCCAGATCTCTTGCAGCACATTATTTATAGCTAACCTGGCTGTGCTGGCTGAGGAGAGGGCTTAAAAAAGCAGGACAAAATCAGCATAGCTGCTGGCTATTTTCAAGGTAGCCTACTCTGTCATACCACATCACAGAATCAACCTATTTTTCTACTTGCATTTTCACATGCTTTCGAACTGCTAGGTTGGCAGAAGCTGGGATGAATAACAGGCGCTAACTCTGTTACATGGCACTCGGGGTTCGACCTGCCAAACTGCCGACCTTCTGATCGATAAACTCAGCATCCTAACCCACTGAGCCACCGCGCCTTTGTTCTCTAATATAGCTCTATGTAAATTATGTACTGGCAGTGAAAGTTGGACCATAAGAAAGGCCGAGTGCCAAAGAATTGAAGCCTTTGAACTATGGTGCTGGAGAAGACTCCTGCGAGTCCCTAGAACTGCAAGACGATCAAACCGGTCAGTCCTAGAGGAGATCAACCCTGACTGCTCTTTAGAAGGCCAGATCCTGAAGTGGAAACTCAAATACTTTGGCCACCTAATGAGAAGGAAGGGCTCACTGGAGAAGAGCCTAATGCTGGGAAAGATTGAGGGCAAGATAAGAAGGGAACAACAGAGAATAAGGTGGCTGGATGGAGTCACTGAAGCAGTAGGCGTGAGCTTAAATGAACTCCAGAAGATGGTAGAGGACAGGAAGGCCTGGAGAAACATTGTCCATGGGGACGCGATGGGTCGGACATGACTTCGCAACTAACAACAGCAAAATTTCAGGGTACATGCAACAGTTCTTATGTATTTCCCACCTCAGAATAACAGGAAACTACCATTAATTTTCACTCATTATGTCTAACACGGGCTTGAAGACCTGCAGATTAACAACCAACAGGATTTGTTATGTAATGAGTTGGTCCTTCATAGTCTTTCTTATGTTATCATATCACAGAAATTTAAATGCCTAAAGAAAGCTATTAAGGTACAATAAAAGCATTCTGCTTATTTTTTGAGGTGATTTTTGTCTGTGAATGATTTATGCAGCAGTACAGATATGGACACAACACATTTATTTTCCTCCGAATAAGATTCTTCCAAATATGGCCTGAATCAGTAATTGTAGAGAAAAGTTTAAAAAAATGTAGTTGTAAAATAGCACCATCTACTGGTTTCTAACTACATTAACATAATTCTGAATCTAACTATTTTATCTATTGGTTCCCAATCCAGATCTTCTAATTGCATAGCACCTCTAATTTGAAGTGCTCCTTTAAAACCTTCACCATTGTTTATTGAGGAGCCAGTAACTTTGAAAGTTTTAATCTTAAGTCTCCAAAGATATTTGGAGAGCCCCAGGTTTGGGAAATTTTTCTTGAAAGGGACCAGGTTGACAGTCTGTAGGTAGGAAAATTCAAAGGTCCTGGTTTCTGGCTTATTAGAATAAGAGGCTAAGGTGACAGAGCAGAGCTTTTTTTAATCACTTGCCCTACACATATGGGATTTTCTTGCCTTAGGAATAACAGAATAACAGAGTTGGAAGGGACCTTGAGGCCTTCTAGTTCAACACCCTGGTCAAGCAGCAAACCCTACCATTTCAGACAAATGGCCATCCAATCTCTTCTTAAAACCTCCAGTGATAGAGCACCCACAAGTTTTGATGGCAAGCCATTCCACTGATTAATTCATTCATATGTGAATGCCAATATTTCAAAATTAGTATGTGTCAAAAACATATGACACATTATGTAACAAAGCATGCGTTAGTATGTAATATCAAGGTAATCCTGTGAGAAAACTCCATGAGACTTTTACAATTTGTGGGCATCCCATCACTGGAGGTTTTTTAAAAGAGACTGGACAGTCACTTGTATGAGATGGCATAATTCTCCTGCTTGAGCAGGGGGCTGGACTAGACCTCCAAGGTCCCTTCCAGATTCTATTCTATTCTACTCTACTCTACTTCAAGATTGGTAGCCGATAATGTCATGTCTTCTAACACTACCCAGTGATTTAATCATTTCAACATATTTACTTCTCAATAAATCCTATAGTTTTGGAAGCAGTTTCAAATAACTATGCACAATTGCTTTTCTACTGAATATATTCATGTACCTGTAATATAATTTACCAGTCTTCTGAGACAATGACTCTGAAAGGCAGTTTGCAATTTTTTAAAAAAAATTATCACAATGTGCAGTACAACTGATATGAAATATTTATTTTTCGAGGCTTATTGGCCACTCCAATTGTGGTAGTGTGGTTCTCATGTCAGTAAAATTACCGTAGGTGAGAAAACAACAATACTATAAAAACCAAACATATGAATACTCCATTTACCTCATCTCACCCTTCTTTTTCTCTAGAAAAACACCTCACTGAAGTATCCAAAATTCACAAGTGAGGATGGTAAATTCCATGCTAAAAATCACTAGAAAAGAGATCAGAGATAAAAATGCCAACACTAATAACCACAACAGAATACACATAGTTCCCAGTTGAACTGTGGAATCTAACATCAGCAGCACTGATGTTGGATAGTGAAACATCTGTAAGCAATACCAAGCTCAGAGCACATCCAGTATTGTAATAACTTTATATAAATCGGTGGCATATCCACATTTAGAGTATAATTCTGGAAACATACTTGAAAAGCAATATGAGAGCTTTAAAATAAAATGAGAGCAACGTCTACGGAGATTTTTCAACCATTCAGGTCATGATTGTCCCAAAGGGCTTTTCAAAAGGCAACTGGACTGGATTCCACTTTCCTTCTCCACCATTCAGTCAGAATTGAAGAAGCTTAAAAGTTTCCAAAGGGGGGGTGGAAATCAACAAATCCACAATGAGCCTTGGTGGAGCCCTTAAGTAACACCAGCTGCCTGCAATTAGTGCAGGTTCGCATCCCACCAAGCTCAAGGTTGACTCAGCCTTCCATCCTTCCGCGCTTGGGGGGGGTGTGTGTGTGAAAACCCTAATAAGCAGGCATATACATAGAATGAGGGCTGCTTGTAAGCCGCCCTGAGTCTTCGGAGAAGGGTGGGATATAAATGGAATTTAAAAAAAATTAAAAATAAAAAAGTCCAGTTTCCTTTTGAAAAGCACCTTTGGAGTTAAGAGAGCAACCAAAATAATCAGGCGGCTCAAACAACTCTGTGAGCAAACATCAGAATTCTTTAAATTTGGAAAAAAGACATTTCTTTGCGTAGAACAAATAAAAGGCGTTGGGGAAAGACCACGACATTAGAAATGACATCGTAGCCCGAAACAGCACGTGACTTTACTACGCAGCCGCAGTCGGAAGATGACGAACTTAAACCTCACCGCCCGGGACCGATCAACAAACCTCGCGAAGGCTGCGCAGCCAACGCATGCGCATTCTACCTATCTTGCTCGCCTCCTTCCGGACAGTTGTACCGTGGTAGCTTTGGCGAAGGAGGGGCAGCGGACTGGAATGGAGGCGGAGCTGGTTGACGTGGAGGATCGACGCAAGACGGCGGTTGGAGGTTCCGTGCCGGTTGGGTCACCGCTTTCTCCTTCGCTGCCGTCTCGCCGACTCGCGTCATGGAGTCTGTGGATAAAGCCACGCGCTTCTTGCTGCCTTATTTGACCCATTGTTCGGTGCGGCGGATGATGCCCTGGGCACTGATGAGCTTCATGGTGATCGGATCCCTTATTAAAGAATTAGCGCCGCTGGCTGCTACTTACTTGAGTAACAAGCGCAACGTGCTCAATGTGTAAGAGGCTTTCTCGGACTCTGCAGAGTCCTGGGCGTTGATGGAGGAAGGGCATCAAGGGGATCCAAGAGACAGGGCCTGGCTATGCCTGGGTGGCAGCGGGGAAAAGAGTAGGTGCGTTGACGGAATACAGATGAGTCTATGAACCAGAAGAAGCTCGCTCTTTTAAATTGGGTTGAAGGCCGTTCCCCTCTCTCGGGGATCCCTCATACCTCTTTATACCGGAGACACATTTCTAACCTGCTTCCCAAGTTGTGTAGTTTGAGAAAGAGCCAGTGAGGCTATGGAGTTTACTTTAATGCATTATTTAAACCTTGCCGAGTGAAGAATCCAAATTAAGAGACAATAAATTGTTCAGAGTCTGCCTGACACATGCAATAAAGGCAACCTCGTGGTCTCTCTTCGGCAATTTATTCCACTGGTTAACCGCTAACTGATCTTCACTATTTCCAAACTTTGGGAAGAATTAAGTTGTAATAAGTGTATGAATTAATATAGCAAGGTAATTTACTAGCCAGAGATTAGTTTGAATTGAACTGAATTGCAATCCGGTAAAAACTAGGTGGTTGTTTCTTAAATTTAAGCAGGGTAAAATCTGGTTAGTACTTAGAAGAAAAATCCTATATTCTAGATAAGATTAGGAAGTTAAAAACATTTTAGAATTGGTACTGGCAAATGACTATATTGTTATTAAGAAAAGTACAGGTGTGTGGCTACAAAATCACCAAGACTTAAAAAGTTCAAATCAAAGGAGATTTTGCTTTTACTAAATACTAATCTGTTAATACTAATACTAATACTCTATCAAAAGTAAACGACATAACTTGGTTAAGTTTATAATTGTAGCAAGGCTACTAATTGGTTAATTTTTTATTGCTGCAAGATTCCTTCAAAGAATTCCTAACTTTAAAAGTAGTTAAAGTTATCTTTAAAAGTATAGAAGAATATCACATTAATAAAATAAAAACAAGTTTTCCACTGGTCACATACATCAAATACAGCTCTAATGTAAGCATATGTTTTGCAAATGATAATTCTAATTCAGTCCTGTTTATCCCCAGGTAGAAATGGGAAGACTCTAGGATAAACAGGACTGAATTAGAATTGCTGTTTGCAGCCCATATACTTACATAAAGCTGCTGCTGGATTTAACAGTGCAACAACAACAACACACAAAAAGCAGTAAAAGTTATGTTGCCTAGGGATGAAGAGGATAGACCAGAAATCCGCAGCTAACCAATTTATTGGGCCATGTGAAGTTTTATAAAAACCTGTCAGTTGGATGTTTTATAAATATCTGCTTTTTTCTTATTCCTTTTGAGGAATATTTTCATTTAAAATTTGACTAGACTGTATTTTGGGGGAAGTTTTCAATTCCTCTTCAGTAATTATCTAAAAGGTTAAATCATTATTGCTATCATTTTTTTATTACAATCACAGTTTACCTCAGCCAATATACTACTATAGTTGAGAGTAATAGGAACTGTACAGGTAGTTAGTTGTTGCCTAACAATCATTTTGCTAAATGACCAATTTGCAATTATGGTGTGCTTGGAACAGGTGCTTTATGGACATTATAAAATGTTGTGCATGCATCCCCTGCCACAATTATGTGACTGGATTTTAGGCGCTTTGCATCTGGCTTGCTGAAAAGCAGTTGCAGCCTCCTATAGTCATGTGACCGTGATTTGCACTGTTCAGAAGAATGGGTTTACCCTTATGATTATGGCAACCACAGCAAACAAAAAAAGGCATAAAATCAAGTCCAGTAACATTGGTGCCTTGACTTGTTACCAGCATAAATCCCATCCCATTGCAGTCAGAAATCAAAGACTACCTGTCTTATTAAAAAGTGCTAAATTAGACCTTTACATTTTTACATTTTTTCACAAATTCGGTACATAATTTTAGATGAAATCATATGTTGACTCTCCTATTACAGCGTGTGTAAGTATGGATGCAACGTTCCCCCTACCAGATGCAGAAATTAATTAGGATCGATGTAAATTACAACTTTTTGTTACGTATATTGCCTGGTGCTCACTATATTTTTTTCTTCATTTTATCTCTGGCAGCTATTTTGTGAAATTTGCCTGGGCCTGGACATTCTGTCTTCTGTTGCCATTCATCTCTCTTACCAACTACAGTGTCCTCCAGAATATTTTGCCCGTACTCGTTCGCCTTTTCTCATTGCTGGTTGGTACTGTCATTTGGTATACAGGCACAAGAACATTTTTGTTCATTCAGGACTTCACAGGCAGTTGTTACAAATCATCATCCCTTGCTGTAGTGACTCAAGAACTTTCCAGTGAACTACAGTGCCTACAAGCTGGTGGGATATGGCAACATTTTGATATCTCAGGACATTCCTTCCTTCTTTCATATTGTGTTCTAATGATTCTAGAAGAAATGGCTGTGATGTCCAGTGTGAAAATCTTTCGGGGTTCTAGACTGCACACAGTTGTGAGCAGTTTGTTCTTAGCACTAGCTTGTTTAACTTTTATCTGGCTTTTCATGCTTCTTACTACTGCTTTATATTTCCATGATTTTTGGGACAAGGTTCTTGGCACTTGGGTTGGCCTTTTGGCTTGGTATGGAACATACAGGTTTTGGTACATGTCACCTTTCTCTCCTGGTCTTCCTCCCCAGAGAACCCTTTATTTCCCAAAACCTAATCGTAGGCTATAATGCCAGCTTGTTGGATCAGAATCTGTTTTGAAGAATATTTATTTTTAATTATCTAAATTTATTTTCCAGTGTGGACCATAAAATTAGTTTGTGGAACAGAATCTGTTTTAAAGAATATTCATTTTTAACTCTTTAAATTTTAAGACAACTATTAATATGAATATTTAAAGTGAGTGGCAAAAGTCCAAATACAGTTTGTATTATGAGTTTGGGATATAATTCTTGAAACCGGTTGCTATATTAATAATATCAAGACTTTGTTAATCTTGGCTAACTAAATGGAAACTGCTGACCAGATTGATACTAGAATAACCTGAGAGGAAAATACTCCTCTTAAAAACCCTACTTTTGACTCTGAAGAGGCAAATTTAATAGACAAAAATGCACCCCGATGCAAAATTCATATGCAAAAATAGAGGACTCAATAAATGGACATATTTTTGGTTAGATAAGATAAATTGGCCAAGATCATACCTTACTTGAGGATCTGATAATTAACTGAATTATAGACACTTAAACATTTCTCATCTTGCTTGAAGATGTAAAACAAAGTTTTCTTTGAGTTTGATTTAAATCCATATATTAATACAAAAAAGATAGCGAGATTAGTTTATGGTGTGTATTGCCATAGGAAGATTTTGGATTTAAAACAACTCTACCCACCATTCTGTTTATTTCAACACTCAACTTTGTACAGATGAAATAGCTTGCATCGTGCACCATTTTTTTCTAGAATTTATCTGCCTTAGAGTCTTTAGAATACTTTATGTCATGTTTTTGGCAATATGGTATGCCTGAATGTTGCAAAATGCTTTATATCTGTAATCAAAGCTATCCTGTTAGAGCAGGCTGTGGCTTGTAGGATTGCAGCTTTCACATTCTCTGCTCTTCCAGTTGTTAATTAAAGATGGCAGTTAGGAAATCTATAGCAATGTTATAATTTATTGTATTTAGGAATTATATAGAAAAAGCTTTATTGGTTTTTACAGCCATCTGTCATAACAGGAAAAAAATACTTTTATTTAAATCTCATTGGGTACTTTGACTTTTCTTGCATGGCACAACCTTAAAATGTTAATATATTTATATTAATGGTTTTTTCTAAAGTTTTGCATTTTGACTAAAGGTATTATACTACAAGTGCAATTATTTTTAATGCAATTGGAAAAATGATCCAGTTGTAATTGATGTTGCTGCTTTATATGTCATATTCAGCATACTGTATTTTTATGTGCTCCTACTAGACATTTAATAGTCAAAGCTGCATAGTTTCAGCTACTAAGCTAAAGTGGGGATCTTTTGGGGCTCAGACAGCATTTTTTTTATTTTTGCTTTCCAACACTATGATAGACATGCACTAATACCACTGGAGGCATTGGTTCTGAAAATTGTTGCTGTCTTTGTGTCTCTGTGTTTTATTTTATTTTTTTAAAGACTTGGGGGGATTTTTAGATGAGAAGTAGGTATGTTACAGTCTTAAGGAGGCCTAGCACACTTATCCTATGTTTATGTCCCCCCCCAAAAAAAATTACACATAAATACCTTGGAGTCTCTGGAGCTGTAAAAATGTAATTGCATGTGGTCTATGATTTGCTCATGTGTCTGCTAACTTTTCAGTTTTCTAATTGTCTTAACAAAAGTTGCTAACTTGGCTCCAGAGCTTTCAGGTTTGGTTGTGATAGGAACACTAAATGGTTTGAAGTCTTCATGTTAATTGTATTGCTCACAAACTGTCTCAGTTCAGGAGTTCGTATTAATTTAACAGGCATGCCATTTCAAGTGCCTTTGAATTGTATGATACCTCTAAATATACTATAAGATAGTTACTTGAAAAGTCATCCAGTCAAATTTGTGTATGCTATCTATTTAAAGATGAAATTCTTTTGGCATTTCCCCTGATTTAAGTAATGCCTTAGTGAATCATAGCCTCATACTTAGTATTATGTTACTTGTCCCCCATAGAGTTACAACAACTTGTATTTATGCCACATTTAAACTTCTATATTGTGTGTGACAATTGGTTTGTATAACACTGTTTCCAAGATAGGAGAAAAACTCAAACTCAGCTTTATGCCTATTCATAAATCAAAATGAGCAGCTAAGCCACAGTGCATATATATGTATATATGTATGTATGCATGTGTATATAGATACATAGACAAACACAGATACATAAACACATTTAGATGACTAATGAGTTGAAAAGGTAAAAGAATAATCACATTGGCAATGAAACTTGAAAGTTTGATGAAGGTAGAAATTTGAGATCAGAAGTATATATCAATGAAATTAGAAGCAGATTTAGTTTATATTACCATTATTGGTCTTATTGTAAGCTCTTTTGGAAATGAAGTTAAATGTGCATTTATATGTAGCTTAGTTCATCAGACCTTCATGAATTGAGCTACATAGGCATATGAGGAGCAACCTTTATGGCTGGCAACCCATCTTCCAATTAGGTTATATTCATGGCTCCTGTAATTCAGGGTATTCCAATATACAAAGTGGTTCTATGTCATTGTAATGTACTGAAGAATTAGTGAATTTTTAAGCAATTCATAAGTATTGTATGTTTCCGTTAGCTGAGATTTTTCTCAGGATTGTTATACAGTTAGTCTTACATAAAGTATATTTGCTGTAATATTTTTCTTATTTCTTAAACACTGGTTTTGTATTGTTTAAAGAAGGCAGTGAAATGCATTTATTTTACAGATGTGTACATTTTGTTAGCTGGGTATGATGTATTAACATTGTTATTGTATAGGCAAGCATTCTATAAAAAATTCTTCTGACTGTAATACAGATTTTTTTGGGGTAATAATCACTTGATGGCAGTTTTGCTGCCCATGAACGAACAAATTAAATTCACATTCAATCAGTGCAATAACAGATTATCTCTCCAGTGGTTTTGGCTTCTTATTTTTTAGCTAAACTGCTTATGTTACCAGTTGTGCTACAGTAATGTCTTAATCTGAAACGTACTTTACTACATCTTATTAGATAAAAAGCACTGCTTTTGCCAAGTAATCATTTTTCTCCTACCTCTAATATAAAGTGTGCCATGATCCTATTTTGGTGTACCAATAAAAAAGAATTTTGGGTGTGTTTTGCTAACTGTAATGGAGAACAGATTAATCTGTGCTTCCTGAAGTGGGCAAAGTAAAGCTCTGAGCATCTCATGACTACAGTGTCAGACTTCATGGTAAACTGTCTTTAATGTGTTCAAATGATAATTTGACTTCCAAAGCATAAGTGAGAATTTCTGTTATGAAGCCTTGGCCATGAAAATGAGTTTGTCATTAATATTTCAAGAATGTTAGCTCTATCCTGGTTTCTGTTTTGGGTTTTAATTTTAGCAGCAGGGATTCTAGGACTGCTCAAAAATTAATATCAAACAAATACTTTTAAATTAATAAGAAAGATATTTTAGAAGTTGATTTCTACTACAGACCCTGGAACGAATGTTGTAAACTTCATCTCACACTTGAGCAAGATCTTAATTATAGCATATGGAAATAGTTCAGTTTGACATTCTTCTAGAAGTACAGGTAAGTCTCATAGTAAATACTTGGTAAAAAGATTGTAGGAAACCCAAAGTAGGAAAGTATTATAGGCAACCCTTGAGATATGACTGTAATGGAGTTTGCACATGTCCTGAGAACTGTAAGTGAAGCATTTCGCTTAACGATCCCCCATCCCTGCTCTTCCCAATGAATTGTTAAATTAATGTGCAGGTCGTTAAGCAGATCATGGGATGCCTTGGCTAGGGAAGGTTCTTGAAGGCCTAGCACAGGCCCGTGCCCACCTGCTTCAGCCCTTCCAAAGCCTTCCCACTTACCGACATACCTGTGTTCCACTTCCTGTCCTTTTTTCAAACATATCATGTAACCCAATAATCAAAACAATATAAATAGGCATTAGAATGTTTATATGTCTCCCTTGTATTGCATAAACTTCCCATTGAGCATTCCTAGAATGCTCATTAAAATTTGAAGATTATGGAACTGTTTGATTTCCACATCTGAAATATTTGTCCTCAGCTGAGAAAGACCTAGCATGGGCAGGAAAAAGCATTCGTTTGGATGGTTATAATTGTGCATTTTTTAATAACTGCAATATGGTGCAACTGCAGATGGATCTAGTCCAGTGCTTTTGAAGCTATTCAAAATGTCTTGAAGCTGTAATAATACATGCCACTTACCCATAATAACAAGGACATTAAAGAGGAATGCCCTTATACAGTATTCTTGGTCACCTCATCAGGCCCCACAAAATCAAAAGAATCCTAGATCAAAGCACAAGATATTTCCTTGCCCATCAAAGTACCCAACTGATATCCATTCTAAGTAGATGAGACTAAATTTGATCGTCTTAAGAACCCAACAACATTTTCTTTTATGCAATATTTTTCTTAAAAAGCTTAGGGTTAGGGTTTCCATCAGATCCTTAATAGTCACACAACCCTCGCATTCATCTTAGGTAACCTTTTCCTAATCTAATATTCAAAAGTTGGGCTGAGGAGCACTGGTCCAAATCAGTAATAAAGCTGACATGTAAAGGCATGCAGTATTCTTTCTGGTGAGGTAGTTATTTACACATATTTTGGTAATGAATGTTTTGACACTACCTTGAGATCTCCTTACTCTTGGGAAGTATTTCTGGAAGGGGATTATCCAGAAAGTTCTGATAGCAGCTGTTGGCAAGGAAAGAGAGAGTACTTGACAAAACAAGATCAAATTCAATTGGTGCCACTTATACCAGTACAATTTCAGAATTGTGCAGGCACGTTGCAGTGTTTTATTAAAGATAATTCAGAACAGTCATCTAGCTTTTGCTCTTGTCCCAGAAGACAGGTATCTTTTGGGATGTAGGGTATTTGGGTTTTCAGACTATAAGAATAGAATAGATAGAATAACAGATTTGGAAGGGACCTTCGAGGTCTTCTAATCCAACCCCCTGCTTAGGCAGGAAATCATCACAGGCACCATCTTACAAAGGCTGCCATTAGAGGGATTGCCATCAGATCGTACAGCTGTCAGGTCGGCATTTATCTTTCAAAGGCCAAGAGGCTAGGAGGGGTCCAGAAGTATTCTGGCATAAAGATGAGGTCAAAGAGCTTTGCAGAGGGCCTGCAATTTAGCAGATGCCAGCAGCAGATTCTCTAGACATATTACACTGCTTACCCTGGAACAGTTTAAGCTTGTATATTAAACTTGTTGTATTAAGTATCTAGATAATGAAAAGAATTCAGGAAAATTTAAGAACTGTTGTATCTTCATTTTTTTGAAGTATTTTCTTTAACTAGCTAACTCAGCTCTATTAATGTGCATAAATTCATGTGTTTCGATCAGGAATCTCCTTTACTGGTGGTGCACTTTTCTGTGATTGGTTTAAATATGGGCACTGTGGGCTACATGTTGTGGTTATACTTTAATCCTTGTGCACTGTCCAGAGTCACTGATGTGAAATGGGTGGTCATAAAAACAATTTCAATAATAGGGGAATAGCAAATTTTCATTTTCATATTCCTACCTGAATATAAAGTAGGTACCAAGGGGAAAAAAACCTCTTCAAAAGCTCTGAATGGATAGATTCCAACAAGTTTGTCTTATCTAGCATCACAATCATGTCATCTAGTACATAGCATTTAATTACCTGTTCTGAGATAGATGCATTTTATTAAGCATTTGGTAGGCTAAAATGTCTAAGTATAAGAAAAATCTTGTTGGATCAGATAAACACCCACAAAATCTCAATTGCCGTTGCCCATAGTGATTAACCAGATAATGGCTGGGAAGATCATAAGCAAGACCTGATAGCATAACAATGTCTGATGTTCAGAGAATACATTGACTTTGATTCTGGAAATAACTATAGCTATCATGACAAATGCCAATGAAAGCTATATGGCAGGATACCCAAATGTTATGGCCTTTAATTTGGTGTGCATCATATTAGATGGGCAACATGCAGAGGCTGCCCTGGTCAGTTATTTGGATCAAGTCTGACAAACATATTAACCCAAAAAGGTACACTGTACACATGGTCAAGATTTAATTTTGGGCTCATGATTGTTCCTTTATGCCACTATTTTGACTATCTTTTAAACTGACACTTTATAAAATTAAAACAAACTACTCTGAATTACTTATTTAAGAAGAATAAACTCTTCTGACAAAGTGCAGAAAGTCATTACTGCACATGCATAGAAGATTTATTGTTGGAAATGAATCAACTGATATAGACCACATTTAGAAATGTAAAGCTGTTACTCTTCCCATATGATTTATTTGAATTCTCAGAAGTAATTTAAGCATGACTAGCATTGATGCTTATTATTCTTTCCAACATGCAAAAGGCACAATAAAGTGAGAAATATGACTTTTGTGCAAAGTGTTTTCTAATAAAAATACACAACAAGAAAAATAATAGGAAAAAGTCCCCCAAAAGGAACGTGGGGTGTGAAATTTCTTGAAAATTATTTAGAACTAATGAAAACAGTTATGTTCTTAAGAGTCCATAAAGGTTCCATTGGTGAAAGACACTTGGCAAATTCATTGAAGCAAGCTGGAGACAAACTCGTTGATGAATCAGAATTTCATCTTTGAAACTAAGTACTGTAATCAGAGAAAACTATAAGCCATAATTAAAAATTGTAAAAAAAATTGAGAATTATAGTCCAAATGCAAGTTAATTTAAAAAAAACCTGATCCAAACAAATTGGGAAAAAAAACCTCATCAGTTTATGCTAAAACTTCACAAACTATTGTGGTCAAACTCACTGCATCTGTTCTATTTGTTTTTTAATCCTTTTTTAAGCACAACACAAAAATAGCTCAGAGAAAAGTCCTTGTTATTTGCATTTGTAAGGGCAATAATGTGCTATGTGATTGAAAAATTTGTGGAAAATTTAGAAGTGCCACAGGGAATCCCATCTCAAGTTTTGTAATTCATTTGCTAGTTGTTTCCTGGCGGTGCTTGACTATGCTAAAAGGCTCTTTTGTTCCACAGTGGGTATATAAACCTAGCCCACCATTTATAGATTTGTAATATTGACATCTACAAAAAGGCATTGTACAAGTTGAATATTTTTGTTCACTTGCGTCCTTGCAGTATAGGTTTCCTACTTCTAGACTATGGAATGTTACATTAACAGGATAGTTATTCATATTGGTTTCAAATTTCCTTATAGTTACTGAAGAGTCATCATAGTTTCACACAGCACAGAGACATCAAACTAAACATCAAAATAGCTGTCACTAGATATATTTTTTCTTTAGATACCAATAAGCAAAATATCCCATCCCCCCTAGAGATCCCATGAGGAAGGAGGCCCCCAAAAAGGACGGAGGTTTCCGTTTGACCAGCCTGAATGCATTGGGTACCACTGCTGAGAGGAGTGTAGTATGGATGTCCCCCAAGACTTTCCTGAAGGCAAAACGTTTTTGTATCCTTTCAAAGAAGTTCAGTAGGTTGGGTCTGCTGCCATCTTCCCAGTATTTCTTTGAGAGTCCTAGGAACTTGAGGCGGTGTAATGTGGCTCCCAGCAAAACATCAGCCAAGGTGAATGCACATCCACAAAGCCAGAGTTCACATTTCTCCCCTACGGAATAAAGCCACAATAATTATGTTGAACTGGAAGACATAAACCAAATGCTGCAATTCACCCTTACTTCACTGGCTTTTGATGGGGATCAATTAAATTGTATTCTGGTAATAGTTCTCTGGCAGCTACCTGATTCAACATTTCATGAATTCTATCATTCCTTCTCAAACCTAGGTAAGGTGGGGGGGGAGCCAAGCATACCTGTGGGATATATTTTGCTGCTTGAAGAGCAGACAGTTGCAGTTATATAATTTTGATAGCCAAGATAGAAGATGCCATAAACTTTCCTCTCTATCCCTGGGAGTTTAAATATGGTATATTAATAAACTAATAATTTGCTACCTTTTAAAGGATATTAAAATCAGAAGCTTTGGTAATTATCTACTTAATGTTAGTGCTGTCCCAATTATGCATCTTTTATCATAGTCAGCATATCAGTTTCAGAAATGTTAATGAATAAAGGGAATGCTTGCCATTATATTTATATTCTATCATTTTTACTGGAAGGGGAAGAGGCTGACAAAGCGATGTTACCAAAGAAAAGTGCCAGAGTTAATTAATTGCACGAATTTCAGGAATATTTGTGGCATGTAAGATCATGTGCTCAGAGCAACGCATTAGTAAGAATGCATGGCTTTTGAGGATGTGGTCATAACTATTATCTTGTCTTTTTTTTAATTCCCCCTGCAGACACTTTTCTATATTTTTTTTCCTTTTTGAAAAGTAAAATATCATTAAGACTTTTTAAGGCTTTACAGGCTATGTTTATTGTTCATTCTGAAAACCTGGAAAATTAAGCTATCAGTTTCCAAATTTCTCAGGCAGGATCTGTAGCAGCTCAAGATGACAGAGCAGGATCTTTTCTCATGCTCAGTACAAACCACTCTCAAAAAAAGATATGATAAAGCACGTTTTCCCTTTCCAGCTGCTCAGCTTCTTCTGTTACAAGTAGTCCTCGACTTATGACCACAATTTAGCCCAAACTTTCTGTTTGAGACAGTTGTTAAGTGAATTTTGTCCTAATATATGACTTTTCTTGCCACGCTTGTTAAGTGAATCGCTGTAGTTGTTAACTTAATAACATGGTTGTTAAGTGAAGCCAGCTTTCCTTTTGACTTTGCTTGTCAAAAGCTTGCAAAAGGTGATCACAAGATCCCGGGACAATATAACCGTCATAAATATGAGTCAGTTGCCAAGCTGCTGAATTTTGATCACATAATAATGAGGATGCTGCAATGGGTAAATGTGAGAAACAGTCATAAGTCACTTTTTCAGTGTCGTAACTTTGATTAAATGAACTGTTGTAAGTCAAGGACTATCTGTACTCCAGCCAAAGATGCGAACATATAATTAAGCAACCTACGACTGCACCATTGTCATGGTCTTTAAAAACCATGAAATCACCTGCCATGAAAGTTTTTATGGCAGTCAATGATAACTGGAGCATTATGGGTTGAAGGACAATAAAAGGGAGGAATAATAACAAACCCCTAAACCTTGCTATTTCTTTTTTTTAAAAAACTAGTCATGGTTCTCCAAATTAATTTCCAGCTGTTCAACCCTGCTCATGATCAGTTCACATATTAAGGGTAAATGCTTGAAGAAATTAAGCATTAAAAGAATGCTTAATCAGGTGGAACAGGTGTATGGATATAGATCTGGTGAAAAAATTCAGTAGCTTTGTGTAAAATGGGAAGGAGATGATGAATGATGGAGGGCTCCGTCCTAGACTTTGTATTGTTCAGCATATTTATAAATTGCTTGGATAAAGGGTTAGAAAACAACAATATAAATTTTTTAGATAACGTGATTGGAAATTGTGCTACTGGAATAAGAAATACTTCAGAGGACATTATGAACGTTCAGAAGTATTTTGACTAAATGGAATGTTGAATAGAATTTATTCTTTAATTTTAACTAACTAAACAATTATGGGGGACTTCCGGTGGCTCCGCGGCGACGGAGACAGCCTTCCCGGGCTGCCCGCGGCTCAGCTGTTGTTTTTTCGCCCGAAACAGCGCCAATCAGCTGTTCGGGCGAAATTGAAGCCCCCTCCTCGGGAGAAGAGGAGGGGGTGAGCCCCCAGGTAGGGGTAGAGTTCTCCGGGGCCGCCTGAGCTTGGAGCTTGGGCGGCTGAAGGATTGAACTCCCCCGTAGCCTGGGCTGCTCCCAGCTGGCCAGCGTCTCTGCTCCGGATTTTATGGAGCAGAGCCAGGCGTCTGCGACCATCCCTGCTTGAAGGAGAGACTATGAAAGGAAAAGAGCAGGCAGAGCAGTACAAGAGGGAAAGATAAAGAGATGAAGAGGATTATTTTATTTTACTCTCGAGCTTGATGGACTTTGCTTAAAACTTAAAGTGAAAGTGCGTCACAATTGTAAGTAAAAGATGGCAGCTAAACCTCCCCCTAGAACTTTTCGGAGTGCTGGAAATTCTCCGGTGCAACAACAATCATTACTGCAGGCGTTGCATTCTCCTGATGTATTGACATCGAAGGATCTTGAAAAACATACCCAGTTAATTTTGGAGTCAATGGGTGTTAAATTTGCACAGATGGAGGAGAAATTGGAGAAATTGGAGCAGAGAATGGAAGAAAGGATGGAACAGAAACTTAGAGAGATGAAGGCAGACATTTTGTCCTCAGTGCATAAAGTAGCTAAATGTGTGGAGGTGCTGGATGATCAAGTGGAAGATTTGACTCAAAAGAATGCTATATTAGAAGCAAAAGTATTGGAAATTGAAGATTTAAAAGACAAAATGGATAGCGAACAGAGTTTGGCTCAATTTTACCAGATGCAGTTTGCTGTTAGAATTAGAGGCCTAAAAGAGAATATTAAGGAAGATTTAAAGCAGCTGGTTTCTGAGGCTCTTGAGGGGGTATTGAACCATCCAGCATCTGAAATAAAACAAGGCATGGACAAAGTGTTCCGTGTGAATTCGTGGATTGCTAAGCAGAGAAAGTTGCCTAGAGATGTGGTGGTTTATTTTGTAAAAAGGGAAATTAGAGATGAAGTTATACAAGCTGCCTATGATACTAAAGTTGTGATTGCTGGTCAAGAAGTTTTGGTTCTAAAAGAAATTCCTCCAAAGATTTTAAAGAGAAGGAAGGACTTTATATTTCTTGTGCAAGAGCTCAAGCAAAGAGATATAAGGTTCAGATGGGAGATCCCAGCTGGGTTGAGCTTCATGCATGATGGCAAAAGGTACTGTTTGGGTACTGTGAAGCAAGCGTATGATTTTTACAACAATGTTTTAAAAGTAACCCCATCAACACTTTTGGAAGCTGTAGAGGGATCTGGAGAAGGAGAATGTCAAGAGGATGAAGATGGACAGATGGACGAGAAGGGTACAGGAGGAGATCAAGCTGCAACTCTTTTGGATGATCTTAGAGAACAGAGGGTGACGCGTGCTGCCTTAAAACGCTCAAAAAAGACTAAAAAATAAGACCAGTAGAAATCTATGGAACTTCCACAATATACTTATAGTCAAGTGGTAGTTGGGTTTTTAAGAGTTTTGGGACGTTATGTATGGTAACAGAATTTTCAATTTGGAATTAATGGACACTTAACTACAGAGGAAGAGGAAGAAAGTTTTGTGGGTTAATGCGGGTTAATTTGTGTAAGAATTATCTATTATAGCCTATTTTGGCTAGAGAGGTTAATAGGGATAGGTGCTTGTGGGTGTAAGTGAGAATATGTTTAGGTAATAGTGAATTGTGGAAGAACATAGATGGGAATGATGCTAGTTTTTTTTATTTTAGTTCTTTATACATATTTAGTATTGTTAAGGATTGGCTTACTCTATATAAGCTAGAGAGTGATGGATTTTAGAGTTTATAATTGTTAGTTTATGATTGTTTATGATTGCTTTTTAGATATATACCTTGTATTTTGCTCTGGGAAGTCGGGGGGGGGAGGGGGGGAGGAGGGGAAGTAGAGGGGGGGTAGGGGAGGGAGGAGGGAGAGGGGGAGGGGGGGAGATAGGGGGGAGGTAGGGAGGGGACGAGGGAGGGGGTAGGGGGGTTTTTCAAAGGAAAATTGTATTTTAAAACTTTTCAATAAAAAAAAAACAATTATGATGTATTTGTGGAAAAAAAATCCTAGTATATCTTAAGAAAAGCAAAAAGTCATGATTAGATTTGTTGGATACAAGATGGGCAGCAAATAAATTTCATAAATAAATATTAAATATGTTGTCATGTTGCTTTCTCTATTTGGCATTGCTCATTGTTCAAACCCAGTTAAATGTCCCAGCTAAATCTCATTTATGTCTCCAGTGAAATCTCATTTTAAAAAGATTGATAAATTGGTCAGTTGATTATATTATCACAATTGTATATTTTGTATATATTGTATATATTATATATAATATATTTTTGTGCAATTAAAATGCACAAAAATTATTACACTAACAGATCAGTATGTGATCTATATTGCTAGGTGCATATTTTAAGAAAATATTAATCAGAACAAAACTGAGGTGTGGAAAAGTCTAGATTATTTCAAAATGATTCACTGTGGACAGTAAGCTTATTTTTTATGCAAATAGTAATTGTATAGATGATAAAGTTAAACAAGTATCAGAAACTTCTACAAGTTACCAGAGAGAATCAGGAAATAATGTTCAGATGAAGATAATGCATACCTTGATATTCAATTTTTCTCTTCTCCAGTTCAGCTTCAATTTGATCTAATGCCATTCCCAGATCTCCCAGGATTTTCTTCAGATAGTTTACATTGTCGTGCTCCAGAATTTTGGCCTAAATGAAAATAACAAAGGTCTTACTGCAATATACAGTATATATACATATACATATATGTAAACATGCACACACACACACACACACACACACACACACATAAATGCAAGCTGCCCAGGTTCGGATCTCAGAAGGGTATGGCTAGCAGATGAGAGCTAAAAAGCTCAAAATAGCTATACTAGTCTCCCTTTAATTCTTACACACGCACACACACACACACACATACACACACACACAAATATATATATATTATTTAGAAAACAAACTACTGAACTCCGGGATACAAAAGAGCCTTTTAATTACTGAGCTTTTGTCAACATCAGAGAGTAAGGGCTAAAGGCGGGAAGAATCTAGATATAAACCTCTGTGACAGTTTAATGTCACAGAATGTGTAATCAGGCTGCCTGCCCCCCGCTTGTCATTGTGGCTATGTTGGGGAAACTGCCAAACATCTCAAGACCAGAATCCATGAGCACGTTTTGGCAGTCAGACAGGAACATCATTCCCAGGTATGGGCACACATAGCTGAGAATGACCACACTTGATTTTGCCGGGGCTGAGGTCATCGCTCAAGATTCCACCAAAGATGGCCGTTTACTAAAAGAGGCTTAGCTGTCCAGTTGCCATTCAATCAACTGACACGTGGAGTTACTGCCGCCATACCAAACACTGAGGAGACATGAACAATGACGCAGGTTAGCTGAACAAATTAACCTTTTACCATCTTGATGCTGGATGAATAAAAGTATGAAAGAGCTGACTCGCTTACCCATTGAACGACATGATGGCATGACAGATGGAGTGATGAAAATACAAGCGGAGCCCGCTGTTGAGCCAAAGGAAGGACAGTGGACTAATATGACCGGGACGAGGTGCATGACGACATCAACAGCTGATGCGCTTACACAGCAGACCAATGCCACAACTAACCACGACGGCAAGCCAATCATCTGGCTACAGCGCCAAACAGCCACGCGCAACAGGATAGTCGTGCCAAACAGCTGGGGGGAGGCAAGATGTCAAGATCTAAATGGAAGCCGGCTTGTATGGTTGAGCCGGAACTAATGCGGCTGAATCCGAAAGGGCGGGGTGCGGGCAGGCTGATCACACATTCTATGACCTGACTCAGGTGTATGTATATATGTGTGTGTGTGTGTGTGTGTGTGTGTGTGTGTGTGTGTGTGTGTATCTCAGAAGGGTATGGCTGACTGATGAGAACAAATAAGTTTGAAATGATCATATCGGTCTCCCTTTATTCTTTGTTAGCAAGCCAAAAAAATAAAAATTACACAAATATGAGCTGCCACCGCTGTGGCTACTGCCTGTAGATGGCCTTGGGCTAGGCTGAAACAGGAAATAAGATTTGTCCCGTGTCTGGGACCAAGCAAGTGCATTCTAGATTTGCAAATTATCCAACAATGAAAGCAGACTTAGCCTGCTGATTCTTGCTCTCTGTAGCAGTTTGTAATCTGTGCTCTGGAAGGCTAGGAATACAATGAAGAGTCAGCCTCTTCTACTAGAAAACATAAATTGGGAGACTGAAATGGAAAAGTGCTTTCTTCCCAAAGACGGGACCCTCAAACCTCCTTTTGGGTTTATGGTGATGTTTTTCCTTCCAACAAGCTACTGCGCTGAAATCCAGAGAGCATTTCTAAAACATTTTCCTCCATGTATGATTGCATGGATTTTTAAAAATTATTATTGTTCTCAATGTTTTTCAGCATAGGATGAATATATAGAATATTACGTGGAAAGAATATAAAGAACAACACCCCTATAGTAATTTCAACATAGCCACTTCTTCCATTCTTTCTATCACTTTCCCTTTTCAAGACAATTCTTAATGATGCAGAAGTAATTGCCACCTTGGCATTCAACAACTATTCCCTTTTACAAGTAGTCCTCAACTTAGAACAGTTCATTTAGTGACCAAAGTTGCAATGGCCCTGCAAAAAGTGACTTACATGACCATTTTTCACATTTACGACTATTGCAGTATCTCCATGATATCTGATCAAAACTCAGGTGCTTGGCAACTGACTCTATTTATGATATTTGCAGTATCACAGGGTCATGTGATTACCTTTTGCAACCTTCTGAAAAGCAAAGTCAATGAAGAAGCCAGATTCACTTTTAATAACTGCGTTATTAACTTAAAACTGCAGTGATTCACTTAATAGCTGTGGCAACAAAGTTGTAAAATGGGGCAAAACTCAATAATATTATGTAGAAAGAATATAAAGAACAACACCCCTATAACAAGAGAAATTTTGGGTTCAATTGTGGTCATAAGTTGAGGACTACCTGTATTTATCTTAGCTCTTTTTTAGATCAGTCAAGGTAGGAACATTGTTTCTATTAAGGCAGACATGTCAAACACAAGGCCCGGGGGCCAGATCCGGACCGTGAAGTGGTTTCATGTGGCCCGCGAAGCCATCCTGGAAACAGTGAGGGAACGGTCCCCACTGCCTTGGCCCTGGCCCAGAGACCCTCCTTCTGCCAGAGACCCTCAGATCTGTCCCACTCCTGCCCAGGCCCCCATAGGCACCCTTGATGCGAATGATGTAAGTTGGCCATGCCCACCCAGTAGGCCATACGCACTCTAGCCATGCCCACCCAGTAGGCCACGCCCACCCAGGCCATACCCACCCGGCCCCCTGAGGGCAACCACAATGCTGATGCGGCCCTCAATGAAATTGAGTTTGACACCCCTGTATTAAGGGGTAGTGATCTGAAAGATAAAAGAAAAGGGGGTAATGCTAAAGTATGAATAGATAAGGCCAGCTACATTAATTAATTTGATTATATATTATTAATACAGGAAAAGCAGTGAGAGACATAGAAATTATTCATGATAGTAATTGCACAAATTCATTCTATTACAGGTTCTTAATTAAATGTGATGATTTTTGTCTGTTGCAGAGAAATCAATAGGCAGTCTAACTACCTCCTCAATTTAAGTTGGGCCCCAGGGGACTATTGTTTACCCCAAGTTCCACTGTCTTTTTCACAGTCTTGGAGCACCATCAATTGGCCCTTCTCTTTGGAATCTCTATCTGGGGTGAGAGTGGGAAGTTTGTGGAACATCCCCAATAGTTAGTGGAATTTGGATTGAAGTCAATATAGCCATAAAAACTTCTATAGGTTTCCACACCTAATAATAAAACCGTCCTCGTGCTTATCTCACCATAAGTTTTTTCTGTTTGGAAAGGTATGGTTCCGTTAGCTGTGCATCATCATCATCATGATCCAAGTTCATCAGATCTGAGCTGGCATTAACTAAATGTCCTAAAAAGAAGAAAATATAAATAGTTTGCATGCTTGTAGTAGAAGCTTCATTCTTTTACAAAACTGTTATATTTGTTTTATAAGCTGCACTAAAGAAATGATAACAATAAGATGAATGAAGGATCGAGGAGTAAAGTAGGTTTCATTTAAGGTCCAAGGTATTACTTTTGGTCCATATTCTGTAGCTGGACTTTTGAAAGATAAATACAGAGCAAATGGGAGGATGTATCTCTCGCATACAGGTGTTAGAACAGCTTTTCAAAAATGGGGATCTCAAAAGATTGTTCTAGAAGATTATAGAAATACACAACCATTATAGGCTGAGGCCTAGGGATGCTAAGACACTGTCCTCCAGACAATGTGGGACACAGAAAATGGAAATTAGTGGGGTAAGGCCAAAAAACAAGTATATATTTCCTTCAACATTTTATTAAAATTAACTTAAATATAGTTAAGTGATCATTCCCATGTAATTAATGATTTTCCATTCTATTACATTAGAGAACAAAATTTGATGGAAATGACTGAAGAGGCTTTGAGAACTACATTAAAGTGTTCAGGTTGTACATCCTTGTTCCAGATCATAATTTGGTGATTTCTGAGTCCTTTCAATCTTGATTCTTTGTGGGAGAAAGTGCTGATGTTATATCATATTTTAGATTAGTTTTCTTTAAGTAAAAGAGAAAGCAGTTATAGTTTCCCATAATCATCTTTCAGTTATGGTGGAATTAAGTCAAGCATATTGCCTGGCAGATGATAATCAATATCCCAAAGCATGTCCGTAAACCCACAGGGAGCTAATGCAAAGGTTTTTTTTAAAAGCTTCACAAGACCATGGCTGAATACTCCAGCCAGAAACTTGGCAGTTTTGTTTTGAACTAATTGTGTTTCCTGGACACCTTTCAAGTTAACTTGAACCTTCCAGCTATATGGTATTGTAATATCCAGAGCCAGCATAAGAAAAGCCACCCTATAGTTCTTGGGAGTTGTGGTCATGACAATTCTACAGACATTAGGTTGAGGCAACCTATCTAAGATAGATAGGTAAGATAGATAAAATCATGAGTGAGGCTGCATTTGAAATCTTATTGGCAAATTTATCAGCAAATAAATGAGAATTTGTACTTCAAGGAAAAGGCCAGTTTTGAGTAAATGCATTAGCAGTACTCTTTTCAATGTAGGTGAAATAGTGGATACATTATACCAATAATGATCTGTGTTCATTCTTTTCCCTTCTTGACATTTCACCTCCCTTATGTAATTACTTTTAATTATCACAGCATCATGGGCTCAGCAAAAGCAATGCTTGAGCTAGGAGTAAATGCATCTTAGTTGCTCTTTATACCTAGCATAGCTGAAGTAATTAAGCTTCTACGGCAGCCTGGTTATTCTTTTTTTCTATGAAAGATTTTACTGGACAAACTAGCCTCACATTGTCTATGATCAAAAAAGTCACAATAAAAAGAAAGGGGGGATATTATTTTTCTAAATGGCAGCTTAACTTTCAAGAAATGTTTGGGGCTACACTTTGAGAACATTTGGATGCTTCAGGGTCTATGGTTGAAATCTTGATGATCAGATAGTTTGATTTTCAGACCTTAGAGTTAGTTCTCCTCGGCTACATCTGACATTATTTGGCCTGGAAACAGACTTTATTGTCAATGAAAAAACAATTGTAAAATGAAAAAAGTAATATATCATGGCTCTTGAGTCTGAGATGATCGATTTAAGAGGTTTTTGTTGTATTTGAATATAGTTTTGAGAAGAAAATTCAGTTTGCTTGCAGAAATGTGGATACAATTGTAAGATAAACCATAGTTAGATTTGTTCCTTTATACAAGTACTCATTTACATTACTTGACCATTTTGAAAGCATCCAACTAGTTTTCTATGAATTTTTCTATAACCAAACGAAGCAACAGACAGATGGATCCTGAAGCTTGCAGAATTTTAAATAAATTCTAAG
The DNA here is from genome assembly GCF_947247035.1 of Vipera ursinii. Classification (NCBI taxonomy): domain Eukaryota; kingdom Metazoa; phylum Chordata; class Lepidosauria; order Squamata; family Viperidae; genus Vipera; species Vipera ursinii. The sequence continues at coordinate 23,182,962 of NC_139516.1, read as the reverse complement.
AAAAGGGGTGTCAAAAACAGTTCAATGAGATTTGAACAAACTGAGAATGCTCAGTAATTATCGGAGGGGGAGGAACAGAACATTGGGGATGAGGATGGACTAGAGAAGGCTCAAAGAGGACTGCAACATTTTGTTGAAGAATCCATGTAATATTAAAAGGAGGAATTTAAATAGGCATAATAGTCTTACATTTGGTTGCTACATTTGCAGTAGGTGTCACTGCAACAAACAAAATGAAATCAGAATATGACCTTCATTCACCTCAAATTTAGGATTTCAAATTACATTCCTCTATTGATTTCCTGCCCTAGATTATTGATGGAAAGAGATTTTTTGAAAACTTTCTTGAACATTTCCTGTAGCCCTAATAAGCAGGCATATACATAGAATGAAGGCTACTGCTAAGCTTGTAAGCCGCCCTGAGTCTTCGGAGAAGGTCGGGATATAAATGGAATTAAATATCTGATTGCAATTTTACAAATCAGTAGTTTAAATAGGATTTTCCGTCTTTCAATTTACATTATGCACACAAATATTTTAGTACAATTGCAAGTTCTACTGTGTAAATATTCATGCCTACAAATGAAGGAAATTTATGCTTAGTCAGGATTGAATAGATGGTTTCACAGTAATATGACATCCTTTGCAATTTAGAGTAGCAATTTGTTGCTTTAATTAAAAGTTCTTTATATCTTCTATTGTGTGATTCTCTCTTAATACTGATTGAAATAGACTATTTGCAGAACAATGTCCCAGTAGCTTTGCAGCTAAGTATATGCTCCTCTTCTCTTCAATTTTTATTGATCTATCAGACTGGATTAGAACCAAGGCTATTTTCTGAGAAACCTTGTGGTGTGGCTTTCACAGTTGTTCACAACTGTTGTTTTTTTAATGAATGGATATTGACAATAAAATGACTAGGAATAGATTCACACATTCTAAAAACATGTGACTATCTCCAATCACCAAGTAAAATAGTGAATTAGAAAGTGAGGCTCTTGTATTTATTTTAAAAAGTAGCCATTTAGTTCAAAGAAGACATTTGTGTTTGACTGAGACATTTAGTTGCTGGTCTGGAGAATAAAGATAAATATCTAACATAAGGAAAGGTAAAGGAAAAATGAGAGTAATGCACTGGAAATGAACATAAATTACTTAAATCTTAGACAAACAGGTCATGCTCAGACCATCTATCTTTCTCTTCTTTCTGCCCAACTGGTTTTGGCAGCCTTTTAAACTTCAGTGATCTTTGGAGAAGTGAAGACAATTCTGACTTTAGACAGTGTCTGGCCAGCAGTATCATTAACCTGGGTTTACATTATGCTTTGATTTTTATTTAGTTGCTATTGGTGATTATTTAAAGTGATATGGCAAGGAAGAGGCCTGGAGCAGCCTTTGGTAGATAACACTGCCTGAAAGTAAATGGTGCGTGGCAGATCCTGGGGAGCTCTGTGCTGCAAGGGAACAGCATGAGGTGGACTTTTTAAAAAATGTATTTTATTAATTTATTAGTTTTTTATGATGTTCATCTCCTCTGTTAGGTGATTTTTTGAGTGGTAGCAGTGGCGCTAGGACTGAAGTCAAGGCTTGGGCCTCTCTTTCAGACCTGCCTCAACACTGCCACCAAGGTTCAGGGTGGCACAGATATGTGTGTGTGTGTGTGTGTGTGTGTGTGAGGGGGGGGGAGATAGATAATTGTTTCTTTTCTTTATGTTTTGTTTGGGGTGGGGGCTGACATGCCAGCATAATCAACTTAGATATTTTCTGAATGTTTGACATGCCATACCCAAAAGGTTCGCCATCACTGATTTAAATTGTACTTTTCTTGGCAGCCTGAAGAACTTAAACATTTCGATACACATCCCCTCATCTGATAATCCTGATAAAAGGATGGTTCTATGTCACCTTCAAAGTCTAGGTATCCCAGCCTCTTCCTTTTCTGGAGAGAGAAAAATGTTTGGTTCTCTTAAAAACAAAGTCTGTGGAGCAAGGTTAGGTGAGAGTGGTTATTAATCTCCTCAGCAGCCTTTGATTAAGGTAGAATTTTACAGACTGGAGGAAGTCTAAATAAATGAACCCAAGGAACTTTTGGAAAAACTGCTGTTTCAATAGGAATAAGCCCATAGTATAGTCAGAATTTTACTTTAATCTTTTTTGTTTTTGACTTAAATTAGCGAACAGTGTTTACTTTCAAACAATAACAGTTTCAAGTGGGGCTATAAATCAGCTGAAGATCTGTGAAGATCTTCAGGGCCAAGAGACCAGAACAAGAAAGGAATGGTGTGAAGATTTATAAAAAGGAGAGTATATGCCAGCCAAAAAAGAGAAAGGTCTTGAAAGTTGCTGTTATGTAGCTCCAGTTGCTGGCATGGTTTAATTGGGAATTTTGCCACCTGTTCTCTAAAGGAGATGAGCGATACTTTGCCCTTTCATAGCTGCTAGTATGTTCTTAGGTTAGGCACCCTACCATTTTAAAATTATTATTATGAGATCTTTGTCACTGCTTTTGGTCAACTCAGGGTGGTGTGCATACATATTCCTCATATTTTACCCATAATAACAGCTCTGTGATGTAGACTTGCTTGAGAGAGAGCGATGGCCCAAATTCATTCAGCTGCTTTTCATGCCTAAGGGAGGATTAGAACTCAATCTCCTGGTTTCTAACCCAGCACTTTAGGAACTACAACAGACTAGCTCTCCAGAATGGGAACAGTCCCGTACAGTATCTGACTCTGCCTCCACTTCATTAATCCATTGGCTTTGGAAGCTGCTCTGACACCTGATTGCCTGCTGGCTCCCAGGATGACAATGAATCTCCCCAATCAACCCCCAGGCAACTTTACCATAAATCTGCCTTGGCTGACAATCTAAAAAGAGAGATCATAAGAAGAAGAAAGAAGAAGAAATTAAAGGACCACCTATCTTAGCCTTACATTAAGAAATCAGATGAGAAGAACAGAATCAAGGTAGAAAATCAGTAAAGATACAGTTTTCTATGGACTACCTGGAGAATTCCAGTATGTTTGTTTGGGATATAGAATTAGTTTTCTACTGGAAAAATTCCTGGAATTTTGTTTTAAATTTCCCAATCTAGCTATTATATCCCATCAAGCCAGTTTAGCTTAGCTTCTACTTCAGTCACTGTTGCCTAGATGCTGCCATCTGCAGTAACACATAAGGCTTTTTAAAGGAAAAAAATACATTTTAAGAACAATAACTACCACAGACTAAATTAGAACAGAAAAAGTAAAAAAAGGAAGAATAACAGAAAAATCTGTTATGAAAAGTCACCCAGAGTTACCCTATGGTAAGATGGGTGGGCAATAAATGTATTAATAAATAAATAAATGGGGTATGCTTCACCCAGAGTGGGTCCTGGACCACCCCCAGAAGCAGAGTCACAACCCATCGTGAGAGGATGGGGAGTGGCCTGCTTCTGGGGTTCACCCAGCCAAGTGGCAGTGGATGGATGACGGTCCAGATACCCACCTACCCAAACTCGACCCTCCTTCCAATGCTCCACCCAGGGGACTGCCTTCCCAATGTTTACCAATGCTCCCTATGCTTCTCCAATATTCAAGCATAGACCTACTCGCCCTCAGGAGTTCCCCCCTCTCCTGGGTTCGTCCTGCCTTCAATACATCGAACCTCGATGACGGGCCCGACCATTGGGCCTCTGAGAGATGGCCAGGCAGGGTCAGGGGCCTCCATCACAAGACCAACAAGAGGCCCCTGGTTAAGTTTCTAGTCAAGTTTTTTGTCGGGTTAGGGAGAGGGGCGGGAAAAGACTTTGGTTGCTCAGGAAAGGCAGGCCTTCCAGCTACCATAACGCAGGCCAGGCCTACGACCATTCGCGATGGTGAAAAACGAGGACCAGTCGCCGACAAAACCCAGTGGCGAACTGACGAACAGCCTATTCCCAGGATGGTGGGGAATGGCAGAAGGTGCACAAACAGAGGGCCGTATCGTCACCGGGAGTGTCATCTCCGCTCTGTACAAGCGGTGAGACACTCCGACCCTCTGTACTTCCCCGGAGGACCCGGGAGCGAAGGTGTGCAGCCTCCTATGCTAAGGCTGGTCTACTTGAATGCCAGGTCTGTAGCTAACAAGGCTCACCTCGTTTGTGACCTAGTGGAGAGCGAGCACGCGGACCTGGCTTGCATCACGGAAACCTGGCTGGGCCCAGAGGGTGGCGTCCCTCTGGTTGACCTCTGCCCGCCAGGTTTCCAGGTGCTGCACCAGCCTCGGACCCATGGGAGGGGCGGGGGAGTGGCAGTTATCATCAGGGAATCCCTTAGCCCGCGAGAGACCACCGTCCCTCAGATAGTCGGGTGTGAGTCTCTCCTTCTGAGATATGGCCCGGGGGCGCAGTTGGGCCTGCTGCTGGCGTACCTACCACCTAATCGTGCAGCGGCAGCCCTGCCCAAGCTACTCGATGTCCTCTCAGGGTTGGTGGTTGAATTCCCAAAACTCATGGTCTTGGGCGACTTTAACCTACCGTCCCTGGGAGGATAGTCCGAACTGGCTCGGGAGTTCATGGCTTCCATGGCGGCCATGGACCTGTCGCAAATAATTTCTAGACCGACTCATGAGGGAGGCCACACCCCAGACTTGGTGTTCTTGTCCGGACGGTGGCGTGATGATATCGGTGGGGGTGCCACGACTGTTGCGCCCCTGTCATGGACTGATCATCACCTCCTACGGCTAGACTTCCCCTTTGCCACCCCCCGCTGTGGGTGCACGGTGCCAACCAGATGGTACCGCCCTAGGCGCCTAATGGACCCTGATAGGTTCCAGGCAGCGCTTGGGGACGCACATACACTCCCTGCTCACAGCTCGGCGGATGCCTTAGTGGAAGCCTGGGAAAAGGCAGCCACGGAGGCTCTGGACCGAGTTGTACCCGTGCGGCCTCTGACCCGGCGCAGATCCCAGCGAGCCCCATGGTTCACCGCGGAGCTCCGGGAGATGAAGCGTCGGAGACGGGGCCTAGAGAGCCGTTGGAGATCCAGTCGATCCGAATCCGACCAATTGCGATTAAGAATCCTCACCAGGTCTTATCTCGCTGCGATAAGGGTGGCAAAATCCAACTACTTTTCCACCCTCATCGCATCCGAAGATAATCGCCCGGCTGCCTTGTTCAGGGTGACTCGCTCCCTACTGAACCAAGAGGTGAGGGAGGAACCCTTGCAGGGTCGAGCCGAGGAATTCGGTCAATATCTGTTGGACAAAATTGCTCGGATTCGAACCGGCCTGGACTCCAACTGGGCAGAGTTGGAAGAACAAGACATGGACAGTCTTGTTGACGTCATCTGGGAGGAATTTGATCCTGTGACTCCTAAAGAAGTGGACAGGATTATGAGGAGGTTGAGCTCCTCCACATGCTTACTGGACCCGTGCCCTTCCTGGCTGGCTTATGCGGCTCGAGAGGGGACACGAGGCTGGTTCCTGGCGGTCATCTCCGCTTCTCTGAGTGAGGGTCACTTCCCCACCGCCTTGAAGGAGGCGGTGGTGAGACCTCTCCTCAAGAAGCCCACCTTGGACCCATCCTCATTGAATAACTTTCATCCAGTCTCCAATCTTCGCTTCCTTGCGAAGGTTGTTGAGAGCGTGGTGGCGCACCAACTTCCTCAGGTCCTGGATGAAGCGGTTTATCTAGACCCGTGCCAATCGGGCTTCAGGCCGGGCTACAGCACGGAGACGGCATTGGTCGCTCTGATGAATGATCTCTGGAGAGCCCGGGACAGGGGCCATTCCTCTGTCCTAGTCTTATTAGACCTTTCGGCGGCTTTCGATACCATCGACCATGGTATCTTGCTGCGGCGCCTCAGGGGACTGGGAGTGGGAGGCACGGTTCTGCATTGGTTCTCCTCCTTTCTCCAGGGCCGCTCGCAGTCGGTGCTGGCAGGGGGACAGAGGTCGACCCCGAGGCCTCTCGTTTGCGGAGTCCCCCAGGGGTCGGTCCTCTCGCCTCTCCTGTTCAACATCTACATGAAACCATGGGTGAGATCATTCGTAGCTTTGGAGTAGGGTACCATCAGTATGCTGATGACACCCAGCTTTTCATCTCAACTCCAAACAGCATCAGTGATGCCCTCGACGTGATGTCCCGCTGCCTGAAAGCGGTCCGGGAATGGATGGGGAGGAACAGGCTTCAACTGAACCCGGACAAGACTGAATGGCTGTACGTACCGGCAAGCCAGGATACTCAGAGCATCCCACCCCTTAACATCGGGGATGAGTTACTACTCCCTGTTGATAGGGCCCGCAACCTGGGTGTCCTCCTAGACTCACAGCTCTCCCTGGAAGATCACATAGGAGCTGTGACCAAGGGGGCCTTCTCCCGGGTTCGACTGGTGCGCCAACTACGACCTTATCTGGACCTGGATGCCTTACGTACAGTCACCCATGCCCTTGTGACCTCTCGTCTAGACTACTGTAACGCTCTCTACATGGGGCTGCCTTTGAGATCCACTCGGAAACTTCAACTGGTGCAAAGTGCAGTGGCACGGACACTTTTGGGAGCCTCCCGATACTCCCATATCACGCCTCTCCTCCGTGCGCTGCACTGGCTTCCGGTTGCCTTCCGAGTGAAGTTCAAGGTGCTAACAATGACATACAAAGCCCTACATGGCATGGGTCCGGACTACCTACGGGAGCACCTTCTGCCAATGTCAACACCCCACCGCCCTGTGCGCTCCCACAGAGAGGGCCTCCTAGGGGTGCCACCGCTCAAGGAATGTCGGCTGGTGGCCCCCAGGGGGAGGGCATTCTCAGTGGGTGCGCCAGCCCTCTGGAACTGCCTACCAACTGAAATCCGGATGGCCCCAGACCTCCGCACCTTCCGGCGCGACTTAAAGACTTACCTATTCCAGCAGTCCGGCCTGGCCTGATAGCTCTAATTGGGGTCCCAGTTTGTTTTGATTATTGTTTTTCAGTACTGTTTCATTATGTTTGCCTACCTTACTCTGTACACCGCCCCGAGTCCCTCGGGAGAAGGGCGGTTTATAAAAACAAACAAATAAATAAATAAATAAATATAAAGAAATATATTAAAACAAAAATGTGGCTTCTGATATTCCTCATAGCAATTATAAGCACAATTATAATTCAACCTCTTTCTCTAAAGTTGCATCATGCCTCTCCTCTTTTCAGGATCTATCCTATCCAATCACTAAAAGAAGGCTTGACAGTAATAATATCCATTGCTGCTCTCACTTTTTATTATTCTGCACCATATTGCCTCTGAATATAGATATTCTGTGGGTTCATATGGCACTCTCAAATAATTTAGAAGCACTTCCAACAGAAGAAAACCTGAAGTCATGCACAAACTTAGCAAAAATGGTGAAGAAAGTCATGTAAATGAATATGTTTAAAGATAAGGAAAATCTAGCCTGAAATTATAATTCTACGTTTAGGGAGATTTTTTTTAAAAATCTCTGCATTTGCAAATTGAGCTGCTTGATTATAAATTATCCTGTGTCATTAAACTGCAATTGCCTGTGATATTCTTGTCACAAAGTCACTGTCCACACAGCAGGACTGCTTTTCATGAAATGTCCTTTTGGAAAAGTGATAATAGGCATTGTCCATGTTTCAGGAGAACTTGTACTTGAAGCACAACTTATCCTTGTCTCTGTAACCTAATCTACACACATTAGGGCTGCTCTTGAGCACTTTGATACCCAATAGAAATCGAGAAGGTCCCCCTCAACCCAGTTTCTATTTCAACCAAGTTGAAAATTTCAAAGCTCCATTGATTGTAGTTGGAAAAGAACTTTTTGTGTGTTTCTGCACAGATTTCCAACATACCATGGAAATTACTATCATTGTATTATTATTATTATTTTTTAAAAAACTCTAGTACTATTTGAAATTTTCAGAGAATGTATTAAATGCATAATAAATAGTTCAAGAATGACAGAAGGAGAAAGGTTCATTTGCCTTACTTGATGCTTGCATAATGTGAAATTTGGACAAGGGACAGAAGCAAGGAAAGCGTGAGACAAGGCAGGGTTACAGCCAACAACGTTGACTGGATAGTCAGACCAGCCCTTACAAATCATTATATTAGAGCCAATGGAAGGAAAGAGTTGGACATTGCACAGCACATTTGATTTTTAAAAACAGACTTGGCCTGCAGTTGAAGTTGTATCTATTGTATCATGCTTTATCAAATTGCCTTATGCTAAATGCTATCATTAATTTGACTAGCACATATTATGTCCTTGGATAAAAATAGTTATTTATGCCTCAACAAAAGAAGAAGAAAGGCATCATCAGAGAGAGGAAAAATAATGAAGGAAGTTTGGAATAAAAGAGTAGCAAGCTAACTTAAACAAAAAATTTTTTTTGAAGAGAAATACAAAATATTTCACCAGAGAAGTTTGTCACTGGGCAATCAGTGTTTTCCCACTGCTGAGCTGAAGTGGGTCACAATAGATATTATATGAGAACAACCATGTTAGTATATGATAGCAAAAAATCAGAAGTCTGATAGCATTTTTTCTGAGTAACAAATGTTCTAAAAGACACATTTGGTGTGCTGCAGCTCACTTCATCAGCTGCACAAACTAGCTTGACTAATGTAGGATTTAAATTGAGGTGGGGGGACAGAGGGGAAAGATACAATAATGCAGGTTACATGTGAGACTACAAATATTTTATCTATTGCAATGTGTTAAAATCCAATGTGTTTGTTGAGACAATTGTTTGATATGTGTGAGTTCAACTGGCAGAAATGATAGCTTTCTTTTTAAGTGGAGATACCACAAATTTGAGTTCTTTTCTATAGAAAGCAACCCATTGCAATTAATTTTAAGTCTTCTACTAAGAAGAAAGGACACCAGCAAAAAATGTTCTGAACTGAAATTATCTACATTGCAAGCTCCTAAAGATTTCGGGGCAACATATTCAGGGCAACATAATATCAACAGATGTTAGGTACTCAGGATTTCTATCCATAGTTCAAAAACATCTGGAAAATACCAAGTTTTGAAAGATTGCTTCAGGAGCTGGAATGGAACCTCTTTCCCTAAGTCCTTAAACTTAAAGCAGAGCTGTGATTTGTCTTTGCATGACAAGATTACTCCTTTTTTTTGGTAGTACTAAAAGTGGTACATCAAGAATTAGTCAAATTTAAGATAATTCTGCTGATATTTTTTCTTTAGTGACTCTATCATTCCCATTTATTATGCTTAGAGTTCCCTAAACATTTTTTTACTATTGGGGAATTATACATTTTAAATGGACCAAACATGGCCCTCCATAACTGACCACTTACTGCGAATCTCAGCTGTAGCATACTTTGGAATCATGGAATCCATGGTGAGTTCTGGGTGAAGTATACATCCATGAGTGTAGGCATCCATGGGCAAGGAATCTAGGAGTTCTCTATACTGCATTACTCGTGAATGAAGGAGGCTTCCGTTCTCAGGAACTAGTTGAACCACATGCTCTGCAAAACAAGAAACAGGTTAAAACAGACTTTAGTATATACAATGCTTTTATCTGATGTTTCTTTTTCTACAAAGCTAACTTATTGGAAATAACTTACTTATTGTAAATAAATGCTCTACAGCGTGCCTATTTATAGACTCAGATTTTAAGGGTAATTTTGCATCTTGGATTTGAAATAGGAAGAAAATGGGCAACAACAGACAGGGTGAAGAAGAATTAACAAGTATAAACAGCAAGAAATTGGACAACCAATAAAGAAATTTCCTGACAGTTGAAACAATTAATCAGTGGAACGGCTTGTGTTCAAACGTTGTGGGTGCTCTCTCACTGGAGGTTTTTAAGAAGAGACTGGACAGCCATTTGTCCAGAATGTTATGGGGTCTCCTGCTTGATCAGGGGGAGTTGGACTAAAATACTTCCACGGGGCCTTCCAACTCTGTTATTCTGTTAACCTCTTTATATGAATGGGCAAGGATATAAAGCGGTCAACTTGCCTGAAATCTCCTTAGCCAGTTACAAGCTCTTACAGACAGAATATCTTAATCAGGATGCAGCACTTTCATGGGCTTCCCAGAATTTTACCAAAAATAACACCAAATTGTTGTTTAGTAGTAAGTCATAATCCCAGCAGCTAAATACGGGCAGTTGAATGACAAGATGCAAGGGTGTTTCTCTTGTAGCACTAAAATAAAATGATTTTTATCCCTAGCTAAGACCTTTATTTTCTTTTCAAACTTCCTGCATCAGCTGTCTTTGACATGACATTGAATAATGGCAGTTCTGTCCTCTGTAGCTGGGTCCTGTGTTTATAGGGAAGAATAAACTGGAAAGAGGCTGAATTTAATTTGTAAAGTATCCCTAACTATAGGAATTTGTTGAACGGATGGCAATATCTGGTTCTAACCATATTAAACCTGCTTAGAAAACAGAAATGCATTTCAGAATGAACTTGATAAGTTAGAGAAATGCATAGATAATAGTAGAATTCAATTTAATGTATGCATTTTTCCAAGTATAAGACGGGATTTGTCTTATATCAAATATGGACTTTGCACCAGTACATCTGAAAAGAATCATTACATGGTGCTGATCTTAATTTGAATTAAGAGGAGGGAGAAGAAATGTGTTTGAGCCTAGGCCCCTGGCTCACGCATATGTTATTAAATCTGAATTAGAATTACATTAAGACACAGCCATGATGCACTACCTGGACATATTCATATTTTTTCAGAATACTATTTATGTGAGCCACTGTTTCTAACTTATCTTTTACAGATTTGATTCTATATTTCAGTCCTCACGTTCCCATGTCCAAATACAAGAACTTATTCCCTGGCTCTCATCCCAGATCTCCCAAAAGCCATTCCTGAATCAGTTCATTGTAGGAAATGTCTCATTAAAACTATCCTTTTAAAATAATTCACCTAAATTGCCCCATTACGGTGACAGATGCATATATCTTTTGATTAAAGTTAGTTCTGGAAACAGAAAATAATGTGGAAGAATGAAAATTATCCTTCTGAATATCTAGTTCTTATTTTATAGAGGTTTTGGCTTTTATTTACTAATATCATTTAATAGGAAACAAATATGCAGCATGGTTTAGAAGCTTGTTTTCTTTTCAATTTTTTTGCTGCCAAAATGTCCCGTGTGGTTTAAATTGTTCAGCTGGAGTCTGACTTTTCATCTAAAATAAATATGAAATCAAATTCTTTATTACAGGTCAGCCACTCAGGCTGAATGAAACTGATTAAATAAATTCTACAAATTAGAGCTACAAGATAGAATGTGCGTAGTAGAATAAAGCATACAAAATAAAAAGATCTACAATCATGCTAGTACCATTTTGTTGTCAGCAATATACAAGTATTACAAGCTGAAAAAAACAAACTTTACAGTGGTAGGAGTTACTTTGGGAGTCCTTATCTGCTACTAAAAATTGCATTAAAAATTCTTCAGTCCATTCCAGAGATGGAATTAGAAGAGGCATGAGGAGTGCCTTGTGTATGTCCCAAAATTCCAATGTAATACAATATGACAGTGTTTCAATATTAACATCATTACAAGGGCAAACCCTTTCTGCTTATGGAATTTTACAAAAAAAATTTCCTCCAACTCTGCTGATGGTATAATATTGAACCATGGTAATGTGAATGCTTGTTGAAATTTATTGCTTGAGTTGATCAGCGTATGTTACTGCTTTAAAATGTGCATTAATGTATTCTAATTGTACCCTAGAGGGGAGTTTACTATATTTTGATTGTAACTGAGCAAGATGCTATGGGAGACAAGCAGTTCCTCAAGTAACCAGGCCCATGCCATATAGGGCTTCATAGATGACCACCATCTCCTTGAATCACACTCTGGCAACTGGCAATTAGAGGTGTTACACGAGCATATGAAGACATACCCATCACTGCCTGCACTACTGCACTGTGGACCAGCTGAAGCTTCTGGGTCATATTCAAGGGCAGCCCATGTAGAAAGAATCGCAGTAGTCAAGCCATGGTGACCAGGGCATGAGTGACTCTCTTCCCTGATCTAGAAAAGAGTGCAACTGGTGCACCAGATAAAGTTGGGCAAAAAACATCCTGGCCACAAGTGCCACTTGCTCATTGTGATTCCAGAGGATCTCAAATTGCACAGCACCCTTGAATGATGAAGTATTGCCCATCTAATGTCAAAGTTGGAATACCCCCAAATCTGGGTGGTCCAAAGATCTTGAACCACTCAGTCTTTGCAGGATTGAGTCTAGGAAGGTTTCTTCCCAGCAAAACCTGCACATTCTCCAAATTCTGGACCCAAACCAAAACAGTATCACTTGGCCAGCCCAAGTTGAAAGATATAATTTGTTGTCGTAAGCATACTGATGATAGAGAAGCCAAAACCAGTGGATTATTTCACCCAGCAGTTTCATGTAGATGTTGAAAAGGAGAGGAGAGAGAATAGAATCCTGCAGCACCTGACAAATAAGGGAACTAGAGGACGATCTCTCCCCACCAATGCTGATTGGAGCTGGCCCTAGAGAAGAAAGAGGGACACCCTCAATGCTCTCAATTCCCAACCCACAGAGCTGGCTCAGAAGGATACTATAGTCAATGGTACTGAAAATGATCCAGAGATCAACAAGCACAAGGATGGAATCACCATCACTTTGCCACAGGTCAGAAACAAGTGCAACTAAAGAGGTCTCAATACCAAATCCCAGCTTGGAAACGGATTGAAATGGATCTAGATCACAGGTGTCAAACTCGCCACGACACGTGACGTGTCACGATGTATCATGACTTTTTTTGCATTGCCAGAACTGGGGTGGACACTGCCCCCGGATAATGCAACTGGCCCTTGGTTGGCAGTTCGATACCCCTGATCTAGATAATCCATTTCCTCCAAGATTCCTATCAGCTGCAGACCAATCACCACTTCAAAAGTGGTGATACTTAAAAGTAGGGAATAACTAAAGCAAACATTTGAACACTGAACAAAAATTTATCCTGACTCAAATACCACTGAACAACAATTACAAAATCAAAGGAGATTCATTACTAGAAAGAAAATATTTAGGGATGCCAAACTCGAAGAGATTCAGAAAAATTGTGAAAATGGAAGACCCCCCAAACCATAGTAGAATAGTAGAACAATGCAAATAACAATTGAAAACATAAAAGAAACAGCTAATGTGAACTATAAAAAGTGATAATTTAGAAGAAGTAGAAAACTACTACAGGCCAACACTGAAACAACCTATGAATTGGCCTTCCCCTCTAACCTCTCAACAAGAAGAATAAAAAAAAGAAAATTATAGCAAATACAGAATTACCACTAGAAAGACAAAGACTGCCAGCATTGAAAGTGTCCAAGAAAGACCTGGCATATATGATGAAAAAACTGAATAAGCTGGTTGCAAGTATTAAAATGACATCTATCAAACAGACCAATCAGCTTGCCTTTAGTACAGCAATGGTGGTTGCAGAAAACTAGTTATCAAAATTTGAAAAAGCAAAATCATATTCAATCCCAAAGTGGAAGATCAGACTGGATGCCAAAATAAAGAAATTAAGATCAGATGCAAGTAATTTAAAGAACATGAAAGAGCAAAAATTGAAGAATGTAAGGATCAAGACAAGCCTAATTAACAAATGTTGACTTGGCACCCAAAAATTGAAGAAGCTTTGGAAATTATAAAGAATCAAATAACAGCAGTAGCAGGAAAAATTGAATGCTATGAGCCACAAATCATCCAATTTAAGCAAAATCAGCTATTTCAGTCAGACCAGAGGCAATTCTACCAAAATATAAATGGCAATAGAATTTGTGAAAATAGAAAACCAAACAAAAAAGAAATAATCCAGTTTTGGAATGGCAACAACAATACAGATGTAAGAAGATTTAAGAGCTCGATTATAAGGTTGACTTATATTATATTATATTCAAGGTTGACTCAGCCTTCCATCCTTCCGAGGTAGGTAAAATGAGGACCCAGATTGTTGGGGGCAATTAAGCTGACTTTGTAATAATGCCGGTTGGGGTGTGTGTGAAACCCCTAATAAGCAGGCATATACATAGAATGAAGGCTACTGCTAAGCTTGTAAGCCACCCTGAGTCTTTGGAGAAGGGCGGGATATAAATGGAATTAAAATAAAATAAATAAAATATAAGAAAGTTGAATTTCTAGGACAATTTTCCACATCTACTGTCCTTATATCTATCTATCATATCTATCGTACTCCGACAATGGATGGGCTAATTCAAGGTCATGGAAGTTTTATCCATCAGCTTGAGGGTTGAGGAGAGTATCTAAAAGTTTACCTCCTGTGAAGTTTTGTTCCATGTAGTCAATTATTTGATTGTAGTCACTGATTATATTATCTCCATGGATGATGACAGGGACCTCTTCCCCAAGATTGAGGCGCATAAACCAAGGTTCTTTGTGTTCAGTCAAGGGCATGCTCACATCTCGTTCTTCACAAGGTAACCCTTTTTCTGCAATGACCAGACGGACCTGGGGGGGGGGGGAAACAGATGAAAAAGATATGCAATTAGTGTGCAAAGTGCAGCTACTAGTATTCACAAATAAATTGAAAGAAAGAATTGCAAGTGGTATGCAAGCTACACACACGCGCACACACACAATCATATCAACTGTTTTCTCAGAGTAGTCCTCCACTTCATATGGTCTTTATGATGTTACTAATATATCTGGGCCTAGCACTTGGCATTCATGAAATGCTTAGCTCATAAGAATTTATTCTAGCAGTAATTAACTTTTTTATTATTTTTTTTATAATTATAAGTGAGGTAAGCAGATTTCTGACTTGTGGGATCTATTTTGATTTTGTAAAGAAAATGAATAAATATAGTGTATGCCATTATAAAAGATTCTGATGGGGGAAAAAAATCAAATTAATACAAAAGTATACTGAATCCAGAAATTCATTTTCAGCCCAAGAATTGCCATGACTTCACACCTTTAACATAAAAACCTGTTCGTGGTTATTCCCATGTTTTTATCTCAGCAGGGGAGAGAACAGAAATAACTTCACGGAGATCACTAGTGTCAAAATGATAAGTACAACAAGGTAATCAAAGCCTCAGCCTTTTACATGACTAGGATGCATGCAGCACATGATAAAAGGGGTAGAATTTCAGTTGACTGGTCACTTCTGCCAGTGAGATGCTGTTGACCTCTTTTAGAAGATGTCCCTGGAGAGAAAAGTAATTTTGTTGCCACTGTTGTTAAATAACAGGAACTTAGTAGATTTCTCAAGATACAAATAAGAAATGGAATCTATGAAAGTGAATGTTTATATAGCCAAAACAGTACCATGACATAATTTGTTATGTTGTAATTTATACATCATTCTCTCTTTTTCTTCTTTGGAATATAAAATATATTATTAGACCAAAAGGTTTTTGATAGCATCTACTTAAGAGGAGACACTGTAGAAATGGACACCAGATAATACACAATTAATTTCATTTGTGCAGTAATATTTTAGCCACAAATCCAATCATATATTTAGCTAAATTTCCACAAAAGGAACAATTATAGTAGTTGGATTAATAGATACACAAATAGAAAACGGGTAGACTAAGAAGTGGGTGGATGTAAAATCTGGACTATAACATATTTTAAAAGTTCTTAATTATGCAAAGATCTACCTTTCTTGAGAAGTTATAATCCTGAGAAGATTAAAGGTGAAAGAAAAGAGAAAAAGAGGATGGCCAGCAGCAAGATGAATGGTTGTGATTACAGCAGTGATGGTGCAATATTGGAAGACAGGAGAAGAGCCAGTCTGGAAACTGACCATCCTGGAGAAGGTTTAATCTGTGTGATTGTTAAGAGTTGACAATGACTTGATGGGACATAAGAAATCACTTATAGTATTTTCCTGTAATTGTGTGTGCGTGTGTGGTTTATTTGTACTGAATATTAATACATGTGTAATTTATAATTTAAGGGACACGGTGGCTCAGTGGGTTAGGACACTGAGCTTGTCGATCAGATGGTCGGCAGTTTGGCGGGTCAAATCCCGAGTGCAGCATAACAGAGTGAGTGTTGTGATTCAGGGTCAGCCTGTGGGTTCGGCAGTTGGGTCGGACGACTCAGAGGAGGAGGGGGGTGTTGAAGACCTTGCTGAGGGGGTTGAAGATCTTGCTGATGATAGCCCTCAGCCAGGCCCCTCCCACTTGGTCACCACGGAGACCCAGCTGTGTGAGCCTGACAGTGTGGATGAAGATGACCCACAGCTGGCCCTGTTCAAGGACGCCCGACGCAGGAGGCAGTCAATTAGGAGTAAACAGAGGAAGGCAATGGGGCTCCTCGGAAGGAGGCAGAGAGAAGCCACGCCCTGAACTCTATATAAGGGGAATGTCTGGGAGGGCTGGTTTGCTGAAGGCAACCGCTCGGATGGTTCATGTTTCTTTAAGCTTCTGTTTCTTGGTTCGTGTCTTGTTTGTTTTTGTTGCAATAAATTTGGCAAGCGTATTCCAGCCTCTTGCCGTTTGTGGAGGGGTTGTCCCTGCCTTTTCTGCAGGGGCGGTAGCAGGCTGGTACAGAACAGTGAGTGCCTGTTACTCGTCCCAGCTTCTGCCAACCTAGCAGTTCAAAAGCATGTAAAAATGCAAGTAGAAAAATAGGGACCACTACGGTGGGAAGGTAACAGCATTCCGTGCGCCTTTGGAGTCTAGTCATGCCAGCCACATGACCATGGAGTCGTCCTCGGACAAGTGCTGGCTCTTTGGCTTTGAAACGGAGATGAGCACCGGCCCCTAGAGTTGGAAACGACTAGCACGCATGTTTGGGGGAACCTTTACCTTTACCTAATTTATAATTTAATTTTTCATTAGATGTGATTGATACCTAGAGTTAAAATACATTTTTGATTTGTATTCCAGCAATGCTAGGTCCCACTTGAAGTCCCCTTTGCTTTCACACTATTCCATTTTAATAGAGAAATAAATTATACAGCACAACAGATGTTTAAAATAAAGAAATAGCTGCCCATTGCATATTCTCCATCCAGGGATTAGAGAGCTGAATGATAGTTGCTATCAATTCATAATGAGGAAGTATACGTTAGGCATTTTCCTACATTTAGGTTAGCTGCCTGAATGCTAATATCAAGGGAATACCTGTACCTTGGCAACCATATATTTTAAAAGCTTCCTCCATTCTCTCCTCCAACATTCTCCTTGCTAATTAGTTAACATGTTATTTCCGGCCAACTGAGGTTAAATATATTTAATCTTCCTCTGCCATCTATCAACCTTCATGCTTTATTAATCAGTAGTATTCTCTGCTCTCTACCTATTAATGAAGATAGCTGAACAAAAGTAGGAATCATGTTTTTCTTATGCTCAATGCTACTCTAGCACAACAAAAATATTGCTTATATATTTAATACCATTTTTCAAAAAGGAACTAAAGCTGTTTTGCACTTAGTTCAATAAAGAAATCTAATTCTGATCATCTTCATCATGTAGTGCAGCGTTTCCCAACCTTAGGAACTTGAAGATGCGTGGACTTCAATTCCCAGAATTCCCCAGCCAGCTATGCTGGCTGGGGAATTCTGGGAGTTGAAGTCCACGCATCTTCAAGTTCCTAAGGTTGGGAAACGCTGATGTAGTGGATGACACCCTGTATTTAAAAATCTATTCTTATATGCAGTATTTACTTATTTGATTTATACTCCAGCTTCCTATGTTGGTGAAAATGTACGGTAATTGGTCTCAAATTATTGCATTTTAAAATGCGGGTGAAAAAATTCTAAATCTAAATATTCTTCCAATTCCAAAATTCCTTGATCAAAATCAATATCTGAAGGAAAAAGTTAAACTAGAATCTTTATTTCTTAAGATCCTTTCTATCCAGTCAGAGAAGATGCTGATGTTATTTTTGGCTAAGCCCCCAGCATTTAGAACTCACTAAGATAACTGCTTCATGCATGAGAGTAGATTAAAAAAAAAGAAAAAGATGAGGACTGAAACAAGAAATATACCCTTCACTCACTCTTTGGCAGTGTTTGAATTAATCCGTTTTGACAGATGGACACAGAAGGGGACACATTTCTTTGAATTCTCCTCTCTGTAATGTAAATCTCCAGGCTTGCTTGCTTTCCTTGCCTCACCTTTTAAGATAATACCTAAATATACATATGCATACATACTTACATACATACATATAAATCATGTTTCTTTGGTTTAACAAATAGAAAATTGGCAAAACATAATGTAGCTAAAGAGGAGAAAGGCAGTTCCATCCACAGTGGTCATTTACTAACTGCATCAATGAGCCACATACCCTGAATTCTGAACTGGCACCCCCCAAAAAAACCATGTGATATCTTTAAATATGTGTCCTGTGTGCTTTTGCAGATGGCGATGTGCATGTGATACAAAACTGCTGAGAGATTTAGACTGATTTTGTTTAAACACTTTCACCATCCAAAGAGATGGGCTGCCCATTCCCTGAACTGTGCATTTTCTTTTTTCAAAAAAATTGAGTCATCCGGTTTGTTGCCTTTAAATGGCAAAAGCAATGGATATGGATAAAGTCTTTAAATTTGCATATTGTTATATTGATGTTTTGTTGCTAGATTATCTAGATTTGGGTGCATTTTATTTGGCTTTGCCAGAGCACGGTTTCTTCATTCCTTCTCACTGGGGCTCAGATCTGCAGAGGCAACAAAGATATAATGCACATTCTTTCACCGCCCACGCGGCCTGAGAGGATTTGGGGGTGGGGGTGGGGAATACAGTTCAGCTATATTAACAAGCGCCTCTTCTTACAGTTTCTAAGATGAGGGCTCATCATTGTGCTCTTAATTGCTGCATGAACTGCCACTCCAACTAGTTTTATAGAGGACGGTGTCCTCTTGATTCTGCCTTCATCTCACCTTCAGCCCATTATAGAGCTTACGCTTCTCTTTAGCCATTCCAGTTTAAAAGTAGCATTTTCCCTTTTCTCCTGACTCCGTTTTGGCCAGAAATACGATGTAGAATGCTGGTTGGTGACTTTTGGCTGATGCATCCAGACTCTTATGCCTTTGGAATGTAGGGATGAGAGACTTTGTTTCCATAGAATCAACTGCCAGGCCTGACTCACACTTTCCAAAGTATTTGTTGGCAGTTATTCGTGCTCCTTTTAACAGGGTTTTTCTGTTTTTTGAAATAGAAGTAGACCTGTGTTAAAAAAAATAAATAAATCTAGCACTAGTCTTTGCTGGGGTACTAGTTCCTGAATGTGTGACTCATGCACGTGTCTCTTGCTCAGTTTCTGCAGATATGAGGGTAACTCCTATTACTTAACAACATACAATCTTCTTCTTAAATTGCCTCCATTTGCCCACCCCACCCCGATTTCTTATTCCGTGTTTTCTCTCTCTCTCTCTCTCTTTTTTATCTAAATCCCCCCAAGATCCTCTTCTTGCTCTGTGGATGATGTGCAGACATACATCTCTCTCTCTCTCTGTGGGCATGTGTCTTACTTGAGCTTTGGAGAGCAGACAGTGCCATCAGGAACTTTCTCTTTACTCCCTTTGATAGATTTCTTCAAGAGGCTTACTACTGTGCTCTTTAATAAAGGAGGAGGAATGAGGAAGTGAGAAGGAGCTCTCCCACTTTTCAACATGGAAAGAGCAACTATCAGGCTACTTTTCTGGGCACAGATTTATTTGCACTTTCTAAAGAGCACTAGACCTATGGCCAAAAAATAGCCAGTGCAACAACTCACAGGTGTAGGGTGCCTCCACACGTCGGGCACCTCAGGCAACTTGAAAGTGTGCTAAAACTTGCATCTCAGTTGCAAGCTTGTACTCACTCAAGCCTGTTCCACCCCATGTTAAGAAGAAGCAGTCATTTTTCCTCCTAGCAGAGGATACAGGTAGTCCTCAACGTACGACCACAATTGAGCCCAACGTTTCTGTTGCTAAGTGAGACAATAAATTTTGCTCCATTTTACAACCATTCTTGCCACAGTTGTTAAGTGAATCACTGCAACTGTTAAGTTAGTAACATGATAAGTGAATCTGGGTTCTCCACTGACTTTGCTTGTCCGAAGGTCGCAAAAGGGGATCACATGACCCTGGGACACTACAATTATCATACAAATGAATCAGTTGCCAAGGGTCCAAATTCTGATAACATGATCACAGGAATGCTGCAACAGTCACAAGTGTAAAAAATGGTCATAGATCACTTTTTCCCCAGTGCTAATGTAACTTCAAACAGCCACTAAACAAACAGTTGTAAGTTGAGGACTGCCTGTACTCATTGAGAGGAAAAGACTGCCCCCCCCGCTCAGTGAAACCAGGGGGAATTCAGCAATCCTGCCAATAAATTGTTCCACATTAAAACTGTAAGGACAGGATTGCTTGCCAGCTTTGTTTCTGAGGTAGGATAGGGCTTGTCGTATAGGTAGGATAGGCAGCACAATTTATATTGACACACTTTTCTGCTGACTTCAAACAATAAGGAGAGCTGCCAAAGCGATGAGAAATTTCAAGGGTTTATTCCTTAGGACCGTGGTGGCGAACGGCACGCGTGCCACAAGTGGCACGCAGAGCCCTCTCTGTAGGGACGCAAGTGGTCACCCCAGTCCTAGGCCTTCAGCTGGGTTTTATAAAACCTTTTTGCTTTAGGTCTCCACCGCCATGTGCAAAAAAAAAAGGTTCAATCAATCAATCAATCAATTTCAACTTCTTGCGGGGAAAAAAAAAAGATCTCGCAAAGTTGGAATTGATTGAACTTTTTTAGTCCCACCCATTCTGCCGTTACCACTGCAGCCACGCCCACCCAATGGGCCACGCCCACCTGGCACCCGACGATACATAAGTGGGTTTTGGGTTGCAGTTTGGGCACTTGGTCTCTAAAAGGTTTGCCATCACTGCCTTAGGAGCTGTTACTAAAGACTGAAGGCCTTCTGTGTATTAAAGATAATCTGCATGACCCAAAGGAGAGATCCTGCATGAGCACTCCTAGGCCTCCTGCTTCCTAGCAATCTCTAAGAGAAAACCAAATGCTGTCAGTTTTCTGGCAGGGAACAAAGCCGGTTCCACCTTCTTTTTAGGCTTACTTCCAGATCTGCAGCACATGGTTTTGCTACACACACACACACACACACACACACACACACACACACACACACACACACACACGTCATCCCCCAGAATGCTCAGTAACATAAGGAGCTGCCAGGATCAACAACTGAGGAGAAGCCATACAGGAGCCATCTCCTCTGACTTTCTGCTTCTCTCTGGTGTTACTTAAGGAGGCTAATGCCTCCTTAAGTAACACCAGCTGCCTGCAATTATTGCAGGTTCGCATCCCACCAGGCTCAAGGTTGACTCAGCCTTCCATCCTTCCGAGGTAGGTAAAATGAGGACCCAGATTGTTGGGGGCAATAAGCTGACTTTGTAATAATGCCGCTTGGGGTGTGTGTGAAAACCCTAATAAGCAGGCATATACATAGAATGAAGGCTACTGCTAAGCTTGTAAGCCGCCCTGAGTCTTCGGAGAAGGGCGGGATATAAATGGAATTAAAATAAAAAAATAAAAATAAAAAATTAACCTGATGCAAGGGGCAACTCTCCCAACAGATTGTCATAAATCTCTTCAAAAGATCTTAAAAGAGATCTCTGAAAACATGAATCTAGTATACTGTAGTATATGCCTGGGGCAAATCATTTTAGCTTTCTTCCAGCTTCCAACAAAATAGATGAGAGAAAAAAACAGATCTCTGCTCTTTTATTTGAGAAAAACAGACACGACTGTAATAATTTGCTTTCAATTATTGTAAAATCTCATTCTCTAAAGATGTACAGTAGCAGTTTCCCTTTTAGTAATTGCTGTATTCAGAAAATGAAGGTTGTTGCTTATTAGCCAAATTCCTTGAATGCAACTCTTTCCCATCACCTCCCACTCTAAAATAAATGATCTTTTTGCCTAGCAACTACTTATTTTGACTATCTTCCTCCTGGGGACTGCTTCTGTCATGGATACTTCCTACATATTTCTTTATTTCATGTTATTTTAACCTGGGAAATACCACAACGGGCGTGGGAATGAAGTCAGACAAAGTAGCCTAGTCAAGGCAGTCAGATTCCTGAAATGAGACCCATCTCATTGCTATAGCTGATCACCTTGTCTGTGAAAGTGGTATATCACTTGCCAATGACTGGTAACAGAAGTAATCTTGGCAAGGTCTTAGAAAAGATCTTATAGGCTTGTTTTCCTAATCTTAAAAAACCTAAGAATATTATTAAATTTCACAATACCACTTCACATTAATAATCCCCAGCACATCATTGGATCTACTAGATCAGTGATGGTGAACCTTTTAGAGACTGAGCATGCTTTCCAGAAGCTGCTTTTCAATACTGTTTATTTCTCAGAGCTTTCAAGACACTGAATACAAGCCAATTATGAGGATTTGGACTAAAGGTAATGAGATGAAATAAATACCTTGGCACATATTATCTGAGCAAAGCGTATCCAACAAAATGAGTTTCAGTGTGGAGAAAAGCACATTTAGACAGGAAAAATCAAAGGTACAAGTACAGATTGGGTGAGAGCTGGCTTAAAAACAGTAATTGTGAGAGGGACCTTGGAGTCCTAGTGGACAATCACTTAACCATGAACTAGCAGTGTGCAGCCGCCGCCAAAAAAGCTAATACAATCCTAGGTTGTATAAACAGAGGCATAGAATCAAGTTCACACAAAGTATTAGTACCGCTTTATAAAACCCTAGTAAGACCATACCTGGAATATCAGAAAAAAGATGTTGAGAGTTTGGAAAAAATTCAGAGAAGAGCAACTAAGGTGACCAAAGGCCTGGAGACTAAAACATAGGAAGAACGGCTGCAGGACTTGAGTTTGGCTACTCTAAAGAAAAGAAGAAATAGGGGAGTCATGATAGCAGTATTCCAGTATTTGACGGGTTGTCACAAAGAAGAGGGGTGTACGTTATTCTCCAAAGCACCAGAGGGCAGGACAAGAAACAATGGTTGGAAATTGATCAAAGAGAGAAGCAACCTGGAATTAAGCAGGAACTTCTTGACAGTGAGGACAGTTAACCAGTGGAACAGCTTGCCTCCAGAAACTGTGGGTGCTCCATCACTGGAGGTTTTCAAGAAGAAAGGGACTAGACAGTCACTTGTCTGAGATGGTATAATCCTGCTTGAGGATGGGGCTGGACTAGAAGACCTCCAAGGTCCCTTCTAGCTCTATTCTCTTCTATTATACAGTGACCGCAGTATTGAGCATTCAAAATCCTATTGGTTACAAGCGGTTTAGAAATAGTGCATGATTAGTTTTTTGTCATTCTAATCTAGTAAAAACTTCACACACAGAGACACACACACCAAAAAAGTTTGAGATATTATGAAGTGCTCACTAGACTAATTCTCAAACCAGGCAGGGAAGGAGAGGCGTAGCAACCTCTACATTACAAGATGCCAGTTTTATGATATGAGGCTTAACATCTAAAATCACAAGAGGAAGTTCTGCTTTCTGAGATTTAGGGCAAGAAAATTGAATTGTCTAGGGATCATGTGAGTGTTGGAGCATAAGGTGCTGAACCTCCTTATGGAAGGGCTCTTATGCAAATCAAATTCAGGATAACCTGCTGGTGGAAACTGAAGTTAGGTAGTCAGTCATTGTGCCAATCACTAAATCTAAGACTTTTCTTTTACACTAGGGCTGCCCTGATTTGATGTCCTTCATTTCTGTTATGAAGCCACTTCTGCTTTGAAAATAAATTCTGAATTTAAAAAGGCAATATGTTTAATAAATGCTTGAATAGCTAACCATTTTAGAAGATTGAAAAATCCTTGATCCATGAAACAGCAGTCATTATCTAGTTAGAAGCCTGGTCCAGGAGAATTTGGGTAAAGATAGAAGAATAAGAGTGATAGCATCATAGATTCATACAATTATATATACATGTGTGTATTTGTGTGTGTGTATCATTCAAACCTGTATTAAAATAATAAATATAGTTGAAAGGGATCTTAAAGATCACATAATTAACTCCCTATTCAGGATTCACTAGAGCATCTCTGACAAGTTACTATCTAGCTTGTTTAAAGATGTCTAATGAGAAATAAACTAGCACTTAATATGGCAGCCAGTTCCATGGGTTTACATTATGTCAGGAAATTCCTCCTGATGATGATCCTGAATATGCTTCCTTGTAATTTCAACCAACTGATTTTGGTTTGCCCAAATGGGGCTGTTGAATCCGTTCCTGGAAGCTCTGCAAGCTTGGATGAGGAGGAACCATCTCCAACTAAATCCTAACAAGACTGAATGGCTGTGGATATTGGGCCCACCAGGTTCTAAAGACTTTCCATTCATACTCTTGGATCAGGTGGCCCTTCTCCACTCCTAATGGTGTCCAGTCTGGGGATCCTCTTGGACTCACTGATTTTGCTTGAAGAGCATGTGGCAGCTGTGGCTAAAGAGGCCTCTGTTGGGTACATCAGTTGCACCCTTTCCTAGGCCAAGAAACCCTTCAGTAGTCACTCATGCTCTAGCCACCTGAAAGCTTGGCTACTATAATGTAGTGTAAGTGTTCTTGAAAACCCCAAAGAAGCTTCAGCTGGTCCAGAATGCAACAGTTCAGGCTGTGATGGCAAATCTTGGTATGCCCATATGATATCTCTGCTCCATGAGCTCCATGAGCTGCCAGTCTTCTTCTAGATATAATTCAAGGTTCTGATTATTATCTATAAAGCCCTACAAGGCATAGGGCCAGGTTACTTGAGGGGCTCCTATCTCCCATGGTTTCTTCCTAGTGATGGCAGAGTTGGCACACTCCAAGTCTTTTCAATTAAACAGTGTTGTCTATTGGGACCCAGGAAGCATGCCTTTCCTGTCATGGTCCCTGCTCTTTAAAATGAGATCCCCTTGTGGAAATCCACATGGCTCCACATTTTGAAGATCTGGCTGTATTCCCAGACCTTGTGTGAGATAATTGTGGCCCCTTGGGTAAGCTTTTTATTTTTGTTTTTTTTTTTGTTTATATATTGTGTCTAGATTTCATCTTGCGTTTGGTTTGCATTAACTTTTAATATATTTTTTGTGAACTGACCAGAGTCAGTTGGAGTTGGGCAATGTCAAATTGAATTAAAACAAATAACTAAATGATTACATTCTAGAAGTCTTTTGCATCTAGATATGTCAAGACTCAAAATTCCTAGGACAGATGCTAATTAGGAATTCTAGGAATTGAGGGTTTCAGACATTCATGGAACTTTTTTCTAAGGACCACATTCAGTGCTGCTGTGTAGGCACAACACATGCTTTGCTAATTATCTATTCACATTCTGATTCCTATTCATTTCAAACCCTCTTGATTTTGATATGGCCAAAAACTGATGATACATTAACAGTAAAGTTAGAGAAAATGTGGTTTCTCAAGGCTTCATTGAGGTCACTCATAATCCTAAGAAGCCTTGTAACATGGCACAAAAACCAATAGAAACATCTGCAGAAGCAAAAGAAAATGAAATAAAAGGCAACCATTTAAGCATACTTCCAATGCTTCAATTTTTCTATTTTTATTAAGCAGTCATAGCAACCTGCTTGCAACAGTATTAGATAAATCCTACTGAATGCAAATCATAAGTAGCATTGACTATATTAGACCCAAAATATCAAGGTATAGATAATAAAACATATTTATCAAATGTTTTTAAAATGAAAGCCTGCTTAATGGGAAATAAGGGGCTAGTTTAAAACTAATTCAGGCATATAAAATTAGTTGTTAATTTGTACACAGGGCTATCATATTTCCACTTTTTCATTTCTCTCATAGGAGATTTTAGTTCCTTATCAACCCCATTGCCCATCCCCAAACCTCCTGTTTCTCTGAAACCTAAACATGGACGCAGTGCTTGAGGTCTGGACTGACAATAGAAGTATACAGTGGAACATACACTTCCTATAATTTGACAACCATTCTTCTGGTGCTGCAGACTGACATTGCCTTTGTCTTTTTTCACACTGCTGACGCATAAAGTTTGCAATTAGTTACTGTTCCAAGATCTTTTTATAAATACTGTTACTAAGCCAGGAACGCTCATTTTACAGCTGTGTATGTTTGTTTTTTCTTAAACAGAGGTCTTTGCCTTTGCCTGAAAATTTCTATTATTATTATGGTTGGTTGCACAGTCAAGTAGATGTTGAGGCTGGATTTAGCATTTTTGTCTACCTATCAAGTCCTTCCCAAGGACCTGAAACAAGCGGATATTGTTGTTTAATAATACCAAAAGTATTATCACAGATTGTAAGCTGTTCCGAGAAAGCTGCCTTTTGCAATTGACTGATCATAATTATTTTCAGTATCAATGAAGCGGTATTCAAGTGATGTTCCAGATGTTTTGGGATTACACCCAATGTGGCTATTACTATTGGTACTCTATTTGCTTTCTTTTGCCACAATCATTCTAATTCTATTTTCGGATTTTTATATATTGTGGTTTTCTCCAGTTCCTTTTCTTCTCTTCTGCTGTCTCCAGTGACTGCCACTACCACTATCCAGATTTGTTTTGTCTTATGGACAATTAAGTCTGGGGTGTT
This sequence comes from Vipera ursinii, assembly GCF_947247035.1. Classification (NCBI taxonomy): domain Eukaryota; kingdom Metazoa; phylum Chordata; class Lepidosauria; order Squamata; family Viperidae; genus Vipera; species Vipera ursinii. Next base: position 23,156,421 of record NC_139516.1, on the reverse strand, counting down.
ATGTGGCAGGTGCTTCTCTGTTTGAATTGTAAAAGTCCCAGAGCACTTTAACTTCTTCATTTTGTATTACTTTGTGTATTTTGTGGCACATGGTATCTCTAGCAGATACAGGTAGTCCTAAACTTACAACAATTCATTTAGTGATGGTTCAAAGTTAAAATGGCACTGAAAAAAGTGACTTATGACCATTTTTCATACTTATGACCATTGCAACATCCATACAGTTACGTGATTTACATTCGGATGCTTGACAACTGACTCACATTTATGATGTTTACAATGTCCCAGAGTCATGTGATTCCCTTTTGTGACCTTCTGACAAGCAAAGTCAGTGAGGAAACCAGATTCACTTAACAACCAGGTTACTAATTTAAAAACTGCAGTGATTCACTTAACCAATGTGGCGAGAAAAGTTGTAAAATGGGGCAAATTCACTTAAAAAATGTCTCACTTAACAAAATAATTTTGGGCTCAATTGTGGTTGTAAGTTGAGGACTACTTGTATACCAATGCACCATTAATGATGTTTGTATTTATTCACTGTCCAGGGTTTTGAGGAATGGATGGATGGCCTCATAAATCTGATAAATAGATACATACATAATAATAAATATATTTATTCTCTGTCTATCCCAGGCATGTCAAACTCGCGATGTCACGTGACATCGTGTAATGTATCGTGACTTTTTCCCATTGCTGGCAATGGGGAGGGCACGGTTTCGTTGTGATGCATCCGGCCCGCAGGCTGGCAGTTTGACATGCCTGGTCTAGCCCATTAATAAAATTTCCATCCAGTGGGAGAAGTATTTGCAACCATATCTGATCTGCAGTTTCTCTACTGATTACAAGAAAAGTATTTGCATATTCCCAACATAGCTTTGTGCAAACTGCTATGAATGAGACTGTCATTAGTGCTATTTCCTAATACTTTTATAATTATCTCTAAATCTTAGAACTTCATGCTATTGATGGCACCAAGGCAGGAAAGGAGGAGAGTAGTTGTGGAGATTTAAGAACGTCCAAATCAAAGAAAAAGTAGAACATACTAATTTGTTTTCAAACTATACTAGTTAATAAATAAAACAATTGTCCAATACATGTTAATTCAGGTATCACAAATTAGCTAATAATGTTCATGAAGAATATTAGATTCTTCAGGGACTTTAATCTCATTTTTTCCACCTTGGGAATAGCTTGCCTTGACTCTCTTCAGTATAAAAGGCAAAGAAAGAGAAAGTCTGCCTGGTTTCCTGCAACAATAGAACTTTAATAGTACTTTCAGAGTTTGTTTCCTGATCTGGTCTGCCTCAAAGAGTTAACAATATAGATTTATAAACTTAAATATGATGTAGAGAAATGTTTCTGAACCTTAACAACTTTAATGTTGATGACCTAGTCCAACCCCCTGCTCAGGCAGGAAACCCTATACCATTTCAGACAAATGGCTGTCCAGTCTCTTCTTAAAAACTTCCAGTGTTGCAGCATTCACAACTTCTGGAGGCAAGTTGTTCCACTGATTAATTTTTCTAACTGTCAGGAAATTTCTCCTTAGTTTCTAGGTTGCTTCTCTTGTTGATTAGTTTCCATCCATTGCTTCTTATCCTGCCTTCAGATGCTTTGGATAATAGCTTGACTCCTTCCAAGGTCCCTTCCAACTCTGTTATTCTGTTATTCTGTAATATAAGTAAATATGATGCTATTGTAGTTGTATTCCTTTGTGAGTTTCTGATTGCCATTGGTTGCTGCAAACTGTTGGATAGGATAATGTTTTGTTCTGATACAGCACAGCTCCTATCGAATTATAGAATAGTAGGGTTTGTTGTTGTTGTTGTTAGCTGCGAAGTCGTGTCCGACCCATCGCGACCCTATGGACAACATTCCTCCAGGCCTTCCTGTCCTCTACCATCTTCTGGAGTCCATTTAAGCTCACGCCTACTGCTTCAGTGACTCCATCCAGCCACCTCATTCTCTGTCGTCCCCTTCTTCTATTGCCCTCAATCTTTCCCAGCATTAGGCTCTTCTCCAGTGAGTCCTTCCTTCTCATTAGGTGGCCAAAGTATTTGAGTTTTAGCTTCAGGATCTGGCCTTCTAAAGAGCAGTCAGGATTGATCTCCTCTAGGACTGACCGGTTTGATCGCCTTGCAGTCCAAGGGACTCGCAGGAGTCTTCTCCAGCACCATAGTTCAAAGGCCTCAATTCTTTGGCGCTCAGCCTTTCTTATGGTCCAACTTTCACTGCCATACATTGCAACTGGGAAGACCATAGCCTTGACTATACGCACTTTTGTTGACAGGGTGATGTCTCTGCTTTTTAGTGTGCTGTCTAGATTTGCCATGGCTTTCCTTCCGAGGAGCAAGCGTCTTTTAATTTCTTGGCTACAGTCCCCATCTGCAGTGATCTTGGAGCCCAGGAAAATAAAATCTGTCACTACCTCCATTTCTTCCCCATCTATTTGCCAGGAACTGAGAGGGCCAGATGCCATGATCTTGGTTTTCTTAATGTTAAGTTTCAACCCAAGTTTTGCACTCTCCTGCTTCACCCGCAACAAGAGGCTCTTTAGTTCTTCTTCACTTTCTGCCATTAGAGTGGTATCATCTGCGTATCTTAGGTTGTTGATATTTCTTCCGGCAATCTTAATTCCAACTTTTGAATCATCTAGCCCTGCCTTTCTCATGATGTGCTCTGCATATAAGTTAAATAGGCAGGGCGAAAGTATACAGCCTTGCCGGACACCTTTCCCAATTTTGAACCAATCAGTGGTTCCATGTCCAGTTCTCACTGTTGCTTCTTGACCCGCATATAAGTTTTTCAAGAGACAAATAAGATGGTCTGGTACTCCCATCTCTTTAAGAACTTGCCACAGTTTGTTATGATCCACACAATCAAAGGCTTTAGCATAGTCAATGAAGCAGAAGTAGATGTTTTTCTGGAACTCCCTAGCTTTCTCCATGATCCAGCGTATGTTGGCAATTTGATCTCTAGTTCCTCTGCCTCTTCGAAATCCTGCCTGTACTTCTGGTAGTTCTCGATCCACATACTGCTGAAGTCTAGCTTGTAGGATTTTAAGCATGACTTTACTAGCATGAGAAATGAGTGCAATGGTGCGATAGTTTGAACATTCTTTGGCACTGCCCTTCTTTGGAATTGGGATGTAAACTGATCTTTTCCAATCCTGTGGCCACTGTTGAGTTTTCCAAATTTGCTGGCAGATTGAGTGTAGCACTTTTACTGCACTGTCTTTTAAGATTTTGAACAGCTCAGCTGGAATACTGTCGCCTCCACTAGCTTTGTTGTTGCTCAGCTTTTCTAAGGCCCACTTCACTTCACATTCTAGGATGTCTGGCTCGAGGTCAGTGACCACCTCATTGTGATTATCTGGGACGTTAAGCTCATTCTTGTATAGTTCTTCTGTGTAATTTTGCCACCTCTTCTTAATCTCTTCTGCCTCTGTTAGGTCCCTGCCATTTTGGTCCTTTATCATGCCCATTTTTGCATTAAACGTTCCCTTCATCTCTCCAATTTTCTTGAAAAGATCTCTGGTCCTCCCTATTCTATTGTTTTCTTCTATTTCTTTGCACTGTTCATTTAAGAAGGCATTCTTATCTCTTCTAGCTATTCTCTGGAATTCTGCATTCAATTGGGCATATCTATGTTTTTCTCCCTTGCCTTTCGCTTCCCTCCTTTCCTCAGCTATTTGCAAAGCTTCCTCAGACAGCCATTTTGCTTTCTTGCATTTCTTTTTCTTTGGGATGGTTTTGGTTGCTACCTGTTGTACAATGTCGCGAACCTCTGTCCATAGTTCTTCAGGCACTCTGTCTATCAGATCTAATTCCTTAAATCTATTTGTCACCTCTACTGTATATTCAACAGGGATATGATTTAATTCATACCTGAGTGGCCTAGTGCTTTTCCCTACTTTCTTCAGTTTAAGCCTAAACTTTGCAAGGAGAAGCTCATGGTCTGAGCCACAGTCAGCTCCTGGTCTTGTTTTTACTGACTGTATGGAGCTTCTCCATCTTTGGCTGCAGAGCATATAGTCAATCTGATTTCTGTGTTGACCGTCTGGTGATGTCCATGTGTAGAGCCGTCTCTTGGGTTGTTGGAAAAGAGTGTTTGCTATGACCATCGTATTCTCTTGACAAAATTCTATCAGCCTGTGCCCTGCTTCATTTTGTACTCCAAGGCCAAACTTGCCTGTTATTCCGCTTATCTTTTGGCTTCCTACTTTAGCATTCCAATCCCCCATGATGATAAGGACATCATTTTTGGGTGTTCGTTCTATAAGGTGCTGTAGGGCTTCATAGAACCGGTCAATTTCATCCTCTTCAGCACTGGTGGTTGGGGCATAGACTTGGACTACTGTGATATTGAATGGTTTGCCTTGGATTCGAACTGAGATCATTCTGTCATTTTGAGGATTGTATCCTAGTATTGTTTTTCCTACTCTTTTATTGACTATGAAGGCTACTCCATTTCTTCTGAGGGATTCTTGTCCGCAGTAGTATACCTGATGGTCATCTGAATTAAATTCACCCATTCCTGTCCATTTTAGTTCGCTGATACCTAAGATGTCGATGTTCAGTCTTGTCATCTCTTGTTTGACCACGTCCAGCTTTCCTTGATTCATGGATCTTACATTCCAGGTTCCTATGGAGAAAAAATCTTTACAGCATCGGACTTTCCTTTCACCACCAGACACATCCACAGCTGAGCGTCCTTTCGGCTTTGGCCCAGTCGCTTCATTCTTTCTGGCGCTACTAGTACTAGCCCTCTGCTCTTCCCCAGTAGCATATTGGACACCTTCCGACCTGAGGGGCTCATCTTCCAGCGTCATATCGTTTTGCCTTTTGGTACTGTCCATAGGGTTTTCATGGCAAAGATACTGGAGTGGGTTGCCATTTCCTTCTCCAGTGGATCACGTTTTGTCAGAACTCTCGGCTATGACCTGTCCGTCTTGGGTGGCCCTGCACGGCATAGCTCATAGCTTCATTGAATTACGCAAGCCCCTTCGCCACGACAAGGCAGTAATCCATGAAGGGGATAGTAGGGTTGGAAGGGATCAAAAGTCATGAATAAGAAAATCAATTAAACTAGGCATAAGAGGTGGCTTCCAAGCTGTTTTTAAAATCTCCAGAGATGGAGAACCCACAACCTCCATAGCATACTATTCCACTGTTACAGAAATATTACTACCAGGATTTTTTTCCCTTACATTTAAAGAAAATCTAGATAACTATAATTTACACCCACTATTCCTTGTTCTTGTATATGTGGACAGGGAAAATATTCCTTGGCCAGTTTCTCTATAGCTTTACACTATGTACCTGAACACAGCACATCCCTTCTTGTTTACTTATGAATGTGGCATTTATTATTAAAAAAACCCTGAAACTGTGAAACCAAATTTGTTTATTAAACCCAGATTCTAGATTTACTAGAATTCCCTGAAAGCTTGCTAGACGTTTTTTTGCAAGTTAGAAAATAAGTAACAGTGTTAGGTCTTTTCAGATGATAGAGCTTTCAAGTGTATGTGTGTGTGTGTGTGTGTGTGTGTGTGTGTATTTCTTGTATGTACAAAACTAGCTCATTATTTGTAGCCATATTTATTTCCAAATTTTTTATCCCCAAAGTATATATTCCCCACGTTAGATAGTGAATCACAAAGATTGTATAAATATTTAAATAAATACTATAGTTCTAAAATAATTGGAATAGCTTATTTCTGTCACAGGCATTAGGTTTTGAGGTTGTAGAAACCAATCATTTTTGAGACAAAAATTCAGCTACAATATGTGGAAATAATCTATAGGGTATCAGCTATAAAAACGTATTGTCCCCCCACCCTCTGCACGTGTGTGTTCATGGATTTGATTTTTTCTACATTCAATACAAGCTGTTTCTACAGATTGTTTCTTCTCTATTTGTTAGAAAACACCGTTTTAGGTATTGAAAACTTCATTTTTGCCCTGGCCATGGTACTGAAACAAGGAAGGAATTTTGTGGGATTTATTAATCTTGGTTGATTTTTTCAGATGTCTGTCTGCTGTTGCTTTTATTAGCAGAAACCCTGAAGGGGTGAAAGGTGGGTGGGGAAAAGAAAAAGGAGACCTTCAAATGTTCCAATTCTGCCAGGATGTAACTTTTGCATTCCTAGGATGCTAAAAGGAGACTTTGTAGATATTCTGGGTGAATTATAACGTTGCTAATGCAATTAAATAAAGAGAACTCTAATCTGAAACACAGTCTGAATCCATATTGTATAGTACATATGTCATGTTTATGCAGCATAATCCAAGATTGCATCAGGAACTCAGGTTCTGCTTTTCAGAACAGAGCGAATTCTTGGCAAGCAATTAAAAAACACACAAAGAAACACACACAAATACACATATGTATCATCCCTACATGTGTGTGTGTGTGTGTGTGTGTGTGTGTGTGTAGGAGAGGGCCTGTCAGAAATCAGTGGTGCATGTTTAGTACTGTCTCTTTAATTGTTCAGTCTGCTGTCCCTGGAGTCCCATCAATTCTGACAGAGGTGGGGCTAAATCTGGATTAGTTGTAGAAAAGCATGTATGAGTAGCTCGTTAACTGTTTCCTTACCAGACACAGAGACAAAGACATAAAGAAAATCTTTGAACTAAGATGTCTTATAATGGAAGAACAAGAGGCAAAATCCTCTGAAATAAAAGAAGCTAACACCTAGGTTGTTTTGGAAGCTCAGGAAGTGCAAAACAGTCTTTATGAATCAGGGGTCCAAAGGTTTCTCCAATGCCTGTGGGTCCCTTCCCTCCAAAGGTGGAACCTATTGTGGGAGGAAAGGGGCAACCTCATATTTGGACAAAACTGCTCCTTTGCATAACTCAGCTCCAATATATTACAAATCCCAGTGAAATGGCTGCAGTATGCTGTATATGCATGGCTGTGCAAAATAAAGATCAGGATTCCCAAAGGGAAATGCCTTTGTTACCTTTGTAACAAAAGCCTGAACAGAATAGCTCCAAGAGCAGATTTTTGAGTCCAAGAAAAAGCCTGGCACTTACGATTACTGCAGTGTCAGAAGTAAAGGGCTGGTCAGGGATAGTGTGACCCTTTCACAAATCAATGCAGAATCTCCAGTCCTAACATGCCTGCCTCCATTCCTTTACCTGCAAATGATTCATTTTTCTATAATGTTCTCTCTCTTCCCTTTCATTCAGAAGCCTAAACAAACAAGCTATCAAACAAAAGCTTCTCCAAATACATCATGGAAATCTCACCTGCAAATCAGACCGACACATTTACTCCCTTCCACCCACGTTTGCCAAATATTGTTGCAATGGTAGAAACACAGAGACCAAACATGGACATTTGCTTCAACTCTCCATCTCCAATTGTTACCCCAAGACAAAAAGCAGCCAGATTTCCCCACCCAGCCCTGCCCCAGCCTCATAATCTCAACACCCTAAAATGTGAGGGGAATCTAATAAGTCCTTCTTCAGTCCCGCAAAGCATTTTACCTTCTGTGAGCTGAATGATTGGGTCCAATGATACAGAACCAGCCTGTCCTTGGACCTGAAGGCAGGGTGTGTCGGATCCTGATTTTCCTCAACCTCCCTGGATTTGCCTGCATCATTCTCCAGCGCTGAAATGGGCCACCAGCTGCAGTTTGTGGCAGTAATATTGTTGGGAGTCGCCATGACAGCCCCAGATTACAGAAGAAGAGAAGAAAAGGAAGGCTGCAGCTGCTGTATGGTCAGACCATCCGATGGTCATAGAAACGCCTTTGTTGTTGGATCCAAGAGGGTGGAATTTCATTACTCTGTCTGGACTGGCATAGAGAGCCCAGGTCAGCAAGATCCAAAGCAGCTCTGAGTGAAGCTGTGCTCTCTATGCTCCTATACAACCATGAAAAGGATGCATGAAAAGAACACTGATGCGCTGCATTCTGCCAATGACAAACACAATAGACTCTCTCTGCCACCTGGCGACAGACTTGGGAGTCAACATATAAGCGGAGAGAGTGCATTTTGTAATGCACTTTTTGATCAGAATGACTTATGGAGGGTGTAGATTAAAATGTCTGAATAAGCAGGTGTCCAAATGAATAGAACTGCTGGAAATGTAGGATGTCATTCTAACATTCTGATGAGATCCAGAATTCTGATGTCTGATTCTAAAGACTAAATATTCAGATTATGAATACTTTCTTGCTTAGTGAAAATTATACTGTCTGGCTAAGTTGCAATGCAATTACGCAAGATTTTTTTTTTTTAATATTCAGATTTCCAGCTCTGTGTAAATAAGATTGGGGCACCAATTGCATGAACTTTTATGTAGGAACTTCTCAGCAATACATTCTCAGCAATTTCCAGCCATGCAAACTAAATGGAATCACCATGCTTAGAGGCAATGTATCATGGATTAGGGAAGAAGAAAGAACTAAGAATAGTTATTTCTTTTATATCATGCTTCAAAGGTTCTGGAGGCATCTGACTCAGCACTTCTAGAATGACTTTCATCTTAACTAAAAAGCTGAGATAATTGATATTATTAATGTGATAAATACTCACTATATTGTGGTCATAGTTAACTATGTGAATCAAAGCTGATAGGCTAGTCTTTAAAAAAATACCTTACTTTCTAATAATCAAACATCAAAATGAGTAAAAAAAAACCCCAAACTTCACCAAATTTTGTGCTAGTAAAGAGTCCTTAACTTAAAGATCCTCTCATTTCAGAAATACTGTTAATGGTCATACTTGTCTTCAGAGGATGGGAGTTGTAGTCTAATATGGCTGCACTAATCAGAGAGATAATCCACGGCTTAGAGATGCTCAGCAAGCTTTATTTATTTATTTATTTTATTGACTCTTGCTTCAGCCAAACTAACAAGTGGAGCATGAAATTCTCAACTATATTAAAGATCACTCAGAATTAAAATTGCGTAAGAAAATATCCCTTTCTGGTCAATCCATATCTTATTTCAGATGCAGAATGGAGAACTTTCAGGGCCTGGTTTCAACAACCAATTTTAATGTCTGCTTAGTCATAACTTGGTAATCTCAAGTTATCTATCTATCTATCTATCTATCTATCTATCTATCTATCTATCTATCTATCTATCTATCTATCATCTATCTATCTATCATCTATCTATCTATCATCTATCTATCTATCTATCTATCATCTATCTAATCTATCTATCATCTATCTATCTATCTCTATCTATCTATCATCTATCTATCTATCTATCTATCTATCTATCTATCTATCTATCTATCTATCATCTATCTATCTATCTATCTATTATCTATCTATCTATCTATCTATCTATCTATCTAATATATCTATCATCTATCTATCTATCATCTATCTATCTATCTATCTATCTATCTATCTATCTATCTATCTATCTATCTATCTATCTATCTATTTTGTGCCTTGACTCCTAGAGAATGTGTGGATTAGTTCCTACAGTTTTGGGAAGTGGTTTACCACTGCCTTATTCCTAGGACTGATAGAAAGTGACTGCCCTTAACCAGTACACCAAACTGGCTTTCTGTTTAGGATATTATTTTTATTTATTAAAAAAAAAATGTATGGCCACCCACTCATGATAGTTCAAAGAAATAGCATCCCAAATACAAAATCCAATAAACCCTGGTGTGGAATATATTACCCTGAGGTGCCCAGGTTCGTGGGGCTTTTGAAAGAGTATCAAGGTGGGGGTAGTGTTATCTCCATGGGGATGATGTTCCACAGGGAGGGAACTATCATGGAGAAGACCCTTCTTCTTGGGACCATTAGATAAATCTTCTTAATGGAGGGGACAGTGACCTACACTGAGTCTCTGCTCAGGTGGGTCAGGTGGTTGTAACTGGGAAATGACAGCCCTTCAAATTACTTGTCTCCAAGCTATGCAGGGCTTTAAAGGTGACAACCAGCATCTTGAATTGGACCTGAAAGCAAATCAGCAATGAATGCAAGAGTGACATATGTGCAAATGTGTCTAGACTTGTACAGAACCATATACTGTAGGCTGCCACATTTTGAACCAACTGAAGCTTCCAGATACTTAGCAAAGGCAGCCCAATGTAAAGCACACTGCAGTAGTCAAGAGAGAAGGGGACTCGGGCTAGGTTAGTTGTAATATATTTTTCTTAAAATAACAATTGTCTAACTTGGCATTACTCCTCAGGAATTGTTTGCCATCCATCTATTGGCCATAAACCAAAATTACAATGGGGAATTATATGGCTCCTAGGGAATGGAATGGGACAACTTGCCACAGTCAACTTGTCACGGGACAACTCTCTGCAGGATAATTCGACAATTCAATTGTTTAAAATGATTTTAAAAATGTTTTAATTTTTGTCATTCACATTTCATTTTGTCCTTCCTTTGGCATCTTTTCTTTAATGATTGTATTCCACTATTTCTTCAATATTAGTATAATTCTTGTCCCGTGGCAAGTTGTCCTGTGAATTGGCCATGCCAAGTTGGCTTGCAGCGAGTCATTCCACAGCAAATTGGCCACAGAAATTTGGCTATGGTGAGTTGGCCCTGGTGAGTTATCATAAACCCCATAGAGCAGGGGGTCTTCAAACGTGGCTCTTTTATGACTTGTGGACTTCAATTCCCAGAATTTCTCAGCCAGCATATACATGCAAGTAGAAAGCTTTGAATCAACAACTGGTCAGCCTAAGTCTTTGCTCTACTTTACCCTATTGTCAGAATGGCTGCTTTCTAGAGTTGGCAACCCTGTGCTGCTGAGGTCAGTCTTCTTGAAGCAAAAGAAAATATGAGCGAGAGGAGAGTAGAAAATCTGACTTGATAGCTAAATTCTCAATCCAACTGAACAAGATAAGTCAAATGTGAATGTACTCAAAATATCCCAAAAAGACATAAGCCTTTAATGGGGGTAATTCATTGCTGTCCTGATCAGTGTAGTTGGCTACCCACTGAAGATATTTCTTATTTCAGGATCCATACCGAGTTCCTTTACTCTGTTGATATTTCTTTTTGCTGTTCTTGCCTTTTTCTTCATCGATCACCTACTAAGGCAGACATGTCAAACACATCCGGCCTGCGAAGTGGTTTCATGTGGCCCCCGAAGCCATCCTGGAAACAGTGAGGGAACGGTCCCCGCTGCCTTGGCCCTGGCCCAGAGACCCTCCTTCTGCCAGAGATCCCCAGATCTGTCCCACTCCTGCCCAGGCCCCCATTAGCACCCTTGATGCCAATGATGTAGAGCTGGCCATGCACACCCAGTAGGCCATACGTACTCCAGCCACGCCCACCCAGTAGGCCACGCCCACCCTGGCCATACCCAGCCAGCCCCCCAAGGGCAACCACAATGCTGATGTGGCCCTCAATGAAATTGAGTTTGACACCCCTGTACTAAGGTCTTCATATTCTCAGGTCCAAGGATACCAGAAACTAATCCACTGAATTCTTCTGCAGTAGGAGGAACAGGCATCCATAAAAATTAAGAGGGACATTAGTCAAGATATCATACAACATCTATGTTTATCAGATGGTAAATTTGACATTCCTGTTCTTTTCTGGTCTTTAAGGTGGTAACTCCTGAGCACACAGACTGCCAAATTTTATATTCTGCAATTCTTCCAAGAACTCAAGGCACCATGCCCACCTTCCCCCCCCCCCGTGCACATTTTATTCCCCCAGTAAACTTTGGGGGCAAGGTTATTATTCTCAAATCTTGATGCCCTTCAAATATATAGGCTAATTCCCAGAATTAGCTGGCTGGGGAATTCTGGAAATTGAAGTCCATACATCTAGCAAGTTCTAGCCTTCCTCATTATGTTATACCTCCACTTGTTTCAGAATGACAAATTGTTAATAGGGAACAAGACACAACTTTCTGCTCAGTGTATTGGCTCCTCTGCACAAGTACAAATTACTGTGGGGAATCAGTCATGATGTTTTATTATGATGATCTCACACAGAGTGAAACTAGCCAGGGAGTGTTGCGTGACTGTAAAAGAAAAGTGACATTTCCAGATGGCAGTTGCAAGGAACTCCAAATTAAATCAGATTTTTTGAGGCTAAACTTTCTCATGCAGTATCTACCATAATGAAAATCTTCTCTTCCAGATATGCAGCCTTGTTCATGAGCATGAAATAGGACAATCCTATTTTGAATTCCTGCAGAGAGACAGGGTACAATCTGAGATTAAAACACCATAACAAAGAAACATTGTTAAAGTCTTGCTACTCACAGCACATTTTGTGGCTTTAATAAAATGGCAAAAAATACAGTAGCTACATGGTTATAAAGGTCGAGGGCTTTTCCATAAGGATATACACCACTGCACAGAATAAGGACGTGCAAGGATTGCTTATCCCAGTAATCCCCAAACTCTTCAGCTCATCAACTGCTTTCACATTGTTCATTGACCATTTATTATAGGAAAATAGTAAGTATTACTTTAACTAATAGTACTAAGAATAACAATAACATTGAAGAATCCCATCAGCCTTTGGAAGTCAGCATTGAGCACTATGGATTACCCTGCCTAGGCTATTTCAAATGCTCCTCAGGTCTGGACATAGTCTGATTTGTCTTCTGCAGGTTTAAGGATATGTTTGTCTTAACGTATCTGCAGCTCTTGAGTGTGAATATCTTCTAGCATGAGAAGTAATAATAAACATTTAATGGTGCCTTTTTTAAATCAATGAGATGTAATTTGAAAGAACATTAGACTAAAATAATGACCTATGCAAAATTAGTAGAAATAGATATAGAGGTTTTCTAGGTATGTGCTATTTTATTCCCCCCCCCAATTCTTGCTTGCATCAGTTCTGCACTGTTTTCAAAGTCCAAAATAATCCTTTTCTGCTCTCCCCAACTTCAAGCTCTCCAATAAATCTAATTCAAGGAGTGCTGGCTAAAAGAGAAAGCAGAAATTTATTTCGCTTGACCTTGTTTTCTATACAAGCTGGCCTGGCCTGATGGGATGGGGTTGGGTTTTATTAATGTGTTTTAACCTACTTTTAATGTGTTTTAACTTATTCGTGGGCATCTTGTTTAATCGTTTTTAATTTTTGTATCTTGTTTTTGATATGTATTGCCCTGTTCACCGCCCTGAGTCCTTCGGGAGAAGGGCGGTATACAAATTTAATAAATAAATAAATAAATATTAAGAAAATGTGACAAGCAAACAAGAAAAAAACACAATATGGAATCAGATGTGCAGTGGCTAATATGAAATCCTGTGAACCCACGAAGTTCCATAACAAATCATGAAGAATATTTGCATTATCAGAATAACTCCAAAAATATCTAGGTTCAAATTATGGTTTGGCAATGATACTAGTTGGATAACTTCTGAGACATGTCATATCATTTAGCATCTTTGCTTTATAAGTTCTTGAAAAGGTAAAATGGAATGCCAACCTGAGTTTTATAGATAAAGTACCTCATAAAATTATAGTAATAATGGAGTTTACCACTTCTCCCAAATTTGTTTGGAATCTAAGATTTAGGAGCTATCTCTGTAAAGCTTATGCAGTTGTTTGAAGTTTTGAAAGATCTGATAAAAAAATTGGTTTCAAAATTGAGAAAAAGGTTAAATATTTGAGTTAAATATTTCTAGACTGATATGAACTATTAAGTTTCGAAACAATTATTTTACTGTATGAAGTTAAAAAGGATGAGTTTGAAAAACATTGCAGCTGTCATCAGAAATAATTTCTGTGATTAATGTTTTACTTAGTTTGTGATTTTTTATTCCATTTTCTTACTTTTACTTTTCTTGCACCTCTATCTTTTCTCTTTCTTGATTTTTTTTTCTTTTTCAAATCTCTGCAATTTCAAACCACCTAATTTGGCACTCTACAAGGCATATTTGTGTTTGTGTGCCTTTTTTGTCAATCTGGGTTCTTGGTGAGTACATGGACAAATTCATCCAGTTTTCTTGGCAATATTTTCAGAAGTGGTTTGCCACTGCTTTCTTGCCATGGCAGCACTAGAACCCAGATTCTCCTACTCCAGCATCACAACAATTAGATCAAACTGGCTCTCACAAAAAATTAGATTCCAACTTTCTATACTATTTTCAATACTATTTTCAGCTTTTTTTCAAACACAAGCTTCTGCTCGGAAACATTTCTGCCATGCATTAATGGTATAAAGGTAAAGGTTCCCCCGCACATGCATGCTAGTCGTTTCCGACTCTAGGGGCCGGTGCTCATCTCCGTTTCATAGCCGAAGAGCCAGCGCTTGTCCGAGGACGTCTCTGTGGTCATGTGGCCGGCATGACTAGACACCAAAGGCGCACGGAATGCTGTTACCTTCCCACCGTAGTGGTCCCTATTTTTCTACTTGCATTTTGACGTGCTTTCGAACTGCTAGGTTGGCAGAAGCTGGGACGAGTAACAGGTGCTCACTCTGCTACGCGGCACTCGGGATTCGACCCGCCAAACTGCCGACCTTCCGATCGACAAGCTCAGCATCCTAACCCACTGAGCCACCGCGTCCCTAATATTAATGGTATATATAACATTAAAAAAAATCTTAGTATAAGGTTTAATCTTCCTCCTCTATAGGAATATTGGACTCATTTCATTATCTGACAGACTTTTGGACATTGACCTTTTGAAAATACCAGTTGCATTTCTGGATAAATTATTTGCTAGCATCAAAAAAATAAAACCTCAAAGCTCCATCTAGTGGTCCATTTATTGAACATTCCGTAAAGTATTTGGTTTTAAACAATCATTTTGTGTGTTGCCAATATCCTTTACTCCACAATTCCAGTAATTGTTAAATCAGCATTGAGAAGGATTTAACTATCCAAAAGGAAGTTCCCTGCTCCATTGTATTCTTGACTCTGATGCTGACTTTTCTTGCCCTTTAGCCCTAGGACTGGGGAAAAAATAAATCTAAAACATTATATGCTTCAAAAACTCCATTTGAGTAGTATCATCTTTTAAACAGCAAAGCAGAAATCATATACTCATTTTCAAACTCACTAAGTACATATGGTTATTATGGTTTCAAATTTGAATTTGTTCTCCTAGCAATACACCTATTCCATTATACCTGTATAGTCTTCCTACAATGCAGATGTTCAAATATGATGAGAATCTGTTAATCAAAAGTAAATCAGAAACATTAATTGCATTCTTTATACAAAAATTAAGGCATATTTGTATGTATATATATTTAAGATAAATGGACTACCCAATATTTCTAATATTGACATATAGTAAATGGGACATATATCATTTAACAATTACAGCATAAAATAGCTACTTCTGGTATGCATACAATGGGTTAAATTTTCATAATCACATGTATTTATGTATGGGGAATAGAACCAATCCTCTCATTAATTTGCAAGGGCATAATCAGCAGGGAAATTCTTCTATTCAAAGGTTTAATTGAAGCAAGCTACTATACTCAGAAACAGTTCCATTTGTTTCAGGGGACAATTTTTAAAGACATTTTGCTTAAGATGGGTGGGGGGGGGATGGGGGAAAACAAAATGAGTTAGCCTATTTTGCAATATTGCCATAATATATTAATGGATTTATCCTTATGCTGCAAGGAAAGCTCATATTTCTTAAACCTTTTACTTGGTTTTTTTTTAAATTCCATGGGATGCAAAGCTTTGCTTATTCAAATGATTTTGTAATAATGCCGCTTGGGGGTGTGTGAAAGCCCTAATAAGCAGGCATATACATAGAATGAAGGCTACTGCTAAGCTTGTAAGCCGCCCTGAGTCTTCGGAGAAGGGCGGGATATAAATGGAATAAAAATAAAAATAAATAAATTTTCTTCGAAGTTCTGCAGAATAAAAATAGATGTTGTACATTGGAAGTCTTTTTGCTTTGTCTTCCTGGCTTATGGCTCATCTAACACTTTCAGCAACTAGGACAAATTAACTACGAAATCCATAGCTAGCACACATTTTAATTCCAAATATGTTATTTAATTCAAATGTTAATTTAAATGCATACTAAACAAAGAAAACAAATTTGCCTATGTTAGGCAAATAAGATCAAGACAAGCTTATTCAAAAGAGCTATAATTTATAGTGCTTCCTTGACCTCAATTGAAGATTGTGCAACATACAGAATATAAATTGCTTACTTGTAAATTAATATTAACAGTTTCTTTTGAAAAGCCGCAACCTAAATGAAGAGATCAAGACTCACAGGAATTTAGTGAGAAAGTAAGCTCCATCTGTATGGCATATGCAACTGTATTACAGGTAATCCTAGACATAGAATAATTGGACCTGGAATTACAGTTCTAAGCTGTGGCAGTTGTTCAGTGAGTCATGTGACCACACCAGATTTTGACTTTTTTGTGGTGCGAGTTAAGTGCATGCTGTGGTCATTGAATGAATGTTGTAGTCATGGAAGTTTCCAGAAAAAAATACCGAAAATTGCACTTCTGTGACTGTGACATGCCGTAAAGTGTTCTAAATGTGGACTGGTTGCTAGGTGCCCCAAATACGATCATACGACTGTGGCGACAGCCATTAGAATTTAGAAACATCGTAAGTAGCTCTGGGGAGGTCCATCATAACTTTGAATGGTTGCCAAGTGACTGCTTGCAAGTCAAGAACTACCTGTAAACATTTTGAAAGCATTCGTCTTCAAGGACGATCATTCCAGTAGTGCTCAAGAGGCAGTTAATGGACCTTTTCACATGCCATCTTAAACTGTTTGTAGATAGGAAAAGCATGTCATGTGAAGTCATAAAACTAGGTTAACTGACACAGCTATAATCCTAGCAAGCTGTATTTAGCCCCAATGACCCAATCTATTCAGGGCTAAACTAATTCCTTTGGTGAAGTAACTTTACCAATGTCCTGTGAATTTAAAATGTTAATTGACTATTCCACCAGCCCTGAGTCCTAGAAAGGTGTTATGAAAACAGTGCTCCTTCTGAACAGTTTAAATAATCCTTTAGGATCCGTGTGACCACATGGATCTTGGTACTGAAAAAGAGGAAAACCATGGGAAACAGCCCAACCTATCCAAACCTGGTCATGGTGGTCTCAATCCTATAGTGCCATAACTTTTCTTCTTGCAGTTGGGAACAAAAAAATGTAGGAAGTGAAGCAGAAAGGGATAGTTTCCAGCCTCCTTGGTGCCACCAAAGAATATAAATATGGCTATCAGATGACTGATGAAGTCATCCAAGATCATGTACTGAGGGAGATCACCCTAGCAACTGAGAGCAGTTATCACTAATCTGCGTGTATTATGCAAACAAGGACAAGACCAGCTTATTAAAAAGATGGGTTCACATTGTGCATTATTCCATATATTGGTGGCTTAGTGTGATACTTCCACTTAACCACTATGGCTTATTAAAAAAAGAAAACCCAGAATTACATAAGCAGCTCATTGTAGGATGTTCAAGAAGAAAAAATATGCTTGTATTTAGCAATGAAATATTAATCTGAGTAAAGTCAATTTAGAGATATATAACTTTTGATAGAAGCTGAGATATTAAGGAAAATTAGAACAGCAAATTTATTTAGGAGGCAATATTAATTATGCTAAACCTTTTACCTGTTCCTTTAAAATTGCAGACTCATGTTCAATCCTATACAACAAGGGTGTCAAACTGGCGGCCCGCGGGCTGTATGGGTCATGCTGAAACTGCACCCACCCCATTGCCGGCAATGGAAAAAAAGTCATGATATGTCACATCACGTCACATGACGTTGCGAGTTTGACACCCCTGTTATACAAGGAACTGCACAAAACTATTTTAACTTTTCACTCATCTGAGTTATTTTACTAGGGCAAGACTGAATAGCTTTTAGGCTTGTTGGATCTATTTTTGTTTTCTTCATAAGAAATCCAAACATTTGGAGATGGTTGCAAAAGACATGCTCATCACAACAAACAGCATTTTGACTTAGCATAATGTTAACCAAAGTCTTATACTAACAGGGTAAGTTACGATATCTGCATGATCTCCTGAGCTATAAATTTCTTTTCATTAACAGAAGTGATATGAGCTCAAAGTTCTGTCACAAAAACATCCGCTCCTGTTCAGCCCAAGCTTTCATTTTAGAGTGAAAAAATTAATACTTAATTAAAAAGTGAAAATCCTTGCCAATTTATTGCAAATTTATCAATAGATCCGATTATTTATTTTTTACCTAACTTGGTAAAACTTAATTTGAAATCTACAGAATTTGCTGCATTTTGGGAAAACTCGTATTTAAAGACAAACCTTGTTTGAAGTTTTTAGGAAACTGAAATTTAGATTGTATCAAGAGAACAAAAATTTTATCCAGGTACTTTCTTAAATCTCCTATTTAATGCAACGCACTTTTAAACATATGATATCGCTTTTTAAACTTTATTTAAAAAACTACATTATATGGTGCAAATAAACATTTGATCAAACACGCAGCATTGACAATGGACACATTTCCATCTACAGCACTGAGGAAATATTCACTACCACCACTGAATTTAAAACCCATGATTCTCATCTCAAGTGTACATCATCTCTGCCATGTGAGACATTTTCTTGGGAATATATAAGTAATATTCCATATACCCAGAAAGATCCTCAATAGTCACATCATCCACGAAGACTCGAGCTTGCTCCGAACAAGACCGGGCAGAGCCAGACGAACCTGTACTAGAAGCTGATCGATTTGGTAAGGACTGTGAACGCACTTCCAGAACTGCCTTTTCACACTCTGATAAGACGCTCCGCAAACCAGAAAAGGAATATGTTTCTATTGCTTGCCACTCTTTGTCCATGTACGGGCACTGCTTCTCATAACTCATCTTGGAGAGAGACTGGAAATCTGAAGGCTGGCTAGGATCCAGGCTGGTTTCAAAGGTCAAAGAAAAAGTATGACATTTCCTTCCTAAATTCCTTGAAGGCTGCTCACCAGTACACGTTTTCTGATGTCCTGCTCTGCTTTTTCTGCAGTTGCTGCTGTCTAAAAGTGGGCACCTCTTTCCATTTAGGTACAGCTCTTCTGAAACTCTAGGATCTGGACCAATTTTATTTTTTGGAGCATCAATCTGACTTTTGTGTTTCAGTTGGTTATTTACAGAAGATGCTTTTATGCTGCAATATGTAAACTTTTGGGGATGAAGAACAGGAGATTTGGAACGCCTGCGTCGTTGTGGTCTGGTTGTCCCTTTCAAGGATTTCCGTGCACCTCTGTTAACAGAAAGCAGTGACGTTAGCAGAACTAATTCTAGAACAAAATATACTGCTCAAAAAAAATAAAGGGAACACTTAAACAACACAATGTACTGTATTTAATAGCAGGATGTCTTATCTTGTGTTCCCTTTATTTTTTGAGCAGTATATATTCCAACACAGGCATTCTATATTAAGTCATTTACTCTAATTCCATGAAGTAATTTCATGTCATGTGCCTTGTGATTTTTATCCATGAAAAAGATCAAATTAGAATTTTAAGAGTTGCAACTATATGTAATCAGAAATAAATATAATTATGAAACATTGGATGTAGTTAAAATAAGCCACTGCATTTCTTCCCGCTATTTCCAGATAAATTCCCAACCAGGCAAGGTAGAAACAAAATGCAAACAGATCACTGCACAATACGCTTCACCCTAATTTTTGCATTTATATTAGCCAAGTATTGACACTTAAAAGAAATTTCAAATAAAGAGTACTCAAATTTAAAACATTAAAATAAAAAAATAAGAAATATAAGAGCAGATAATTTTCCTTACCGGTGCCAAACCTCTCTTGAACAGACAATTTGATGCCAGCCTCCGTCGATAGTTACTCTGCCTAGAGATCGCAATCCTGTTCCTTCACTAACAGAAGATCTGGTTTAAGGAACAGACAACATATTAGAATGCTATTCTGTAAAATAGGTGAGAAGTGGAACAGAGTACAGGTAGTCCTTGACTCAGAATCATTTGGTCAGTGACCATTCATGTCCATTCATGGAATGAACAGTGGTTATGACCAATCTCCACAGTTCTAGTCATCTCAGCACCAATGTGGTCACATGATTGTGATCTAGGTGCTTGGCAACTCATTCATTGTTTACCAAGCACATTGTGATGACGTGATTGTCATTTACAAACCTGGCTTCCTCAGAATGTCAATAGGGAACTATGGATAAGACTCATGGCTCAATAAAGCAAACAACCAGTACTACGACTGATTAGTACTAGAACCGTGAATAAATCATGTAAGTCTAACTATCTGGAACAAGTGCTTTTATAGAAAATTTTATGACATAAACATTATCATAAAACCCTTTATGACAGACAGGTAGTCCTCAACTTACATCAATTTGTTTAGTGACCAGTTACGACGACACTGAAAAAAGTGACTTATG
Organism: Vipera ursinii; assembly: GCF_947247035.1. Lineage (NCBI taxonomy): Eukaryota > Metazoa > Chordata > Lepidosauria > Squamata > Viperidae > Vipera > Vipera ursinii. Next base: position 23,136,094 of record NC_139516.1, on the reverse strand, counting down.
GCTGTTTTTCACACTTCTAACCATTGTAAAAGCCCGGTCATATGATTAAAATTTGGATGCTTGGCAACTGACTCATATTTATGATAGTTGCAGTGTCCTTTGTCACGTGATCACTTTTTAAAATCTTCTGACAATAAGTTAAAGGGGAAGCCAGATTTACTTACTGTGTTATTAACTTAATAACTGTAATGATTTACTTAACAGTGGCAAAAAGGTCATAAAATGGAGCAAAACTCAATGTCTTGCTTAGCAACAGAAATTTTGGGTCAGTTGTGGTTGTAAGCTGAGGACTACAATGTGCCATAAAATATTTCCTGAACTGATGTTTGACTGTGTTGTATAGTTCAACATGGGCTCTTTTAAAGGCAGAAACATCTCTGAATGTATCCCAGTTTTTCCAGTGAAGGAAGTACTAGACTAGAAGTTCGGTCATTCTTGAAAGCATTAAGGAATCTGGTAAAGAAATATCTCTGAGAGGATGATGCAACTTGTCAGTTTGTGTAAAAACAAATATAAGATCCTGAAACAATTAACTGATTCATGCATATCTTACATATGTTTTATTAGTTGAAGTCAAAGTTAGGGAATGAAATCTCCCAATATTTTAGACTACTGCAACGCTCTCTACATGGGGCTGCCCTTGAGGATCACTCCGAGGCTTCAGCTGATGCAGAATGCGGCCGCGCGAGTTGTGATGGGGGTTTCCCGATACTCCCATGTAACACCTCTACTCCGCGAGCTGCATTGGCTTCCGGTTGCCCTCCGGGTGAGATTCAAGGTGCTGGTGATGACCTATAAAGCCCTAAATGGCTTGGGTCCGGGATATCTGAGGGAACACCTGCTGCGGCATCAAGTTCCCTTCGTCCAGTGCGCTCCCACAGGGAGGGTCTTCTCAGGGTGCCACCGGTAAGAGATTGCCGGCGGGTAACACCCAGGGATAGGGCCTTCTCAGTGGGGGCGCCTGCCCTTTGGAACCAGCTGCCAGTGGAGCTGAGGACTGCCCCCGACCTCCGTTCATTCCGCCGGGGCCTGAAGACCTGGCTCTTCGAGCTCTCTGGCCCAGGCTGAGGATTAATCTTATTTTAACTGGGGTTTTATTTATGCAGGGACAAATATAATTTTTTTTTAAATTTGTTTTTAACTTTTGTATCTTGGTTTTTTAATCACCCTGTAAACCGCCCTGAGTCCTTCGGGAAAGGGCGGTATATAAATGTAATAAAATAAATAAATAAATATCCACACTAGACAGAGCATTTTCTACAAAATTGAGAGTAAGACAAATATAAATGATGAGCTTGAAAACTTTCTTCACTTCCAATTTTAAGCTTGCAAAAAGAAAACAATATACCACTAAAAGCACCAAGACCCTAAAAAAAATTTTTTAAGCAATTGTTACCTACCCAGTTGGATCCACTCTCAACTTTTTGAAAGCTGTTTGCAGGCTCTCTTCATCTCCTTCTTTAACTTCTGATTCCATCTGTGGCTTGTTAGAATGCTCTTCCGCCTGCCATATAACGAATGCTAACAAGAAAAACAAACTGATATTGATTTTATGTAGATATTTTTTCCCTTTTGTTCAATCGTGTTAGATTTTGGAAACTGCCTGAACAAATCCCTACAGGTTTTTCAGAAGTGGCTGCCATCACCTCCTTTCTAAAGCTGAGAGGAAATAACTGGCTAAAGATCATCTACCTGGCTTCATGCCTAAAGTGGGTCTACAACTAATGTCTCTCAGATGCTTAACCACTGCACCAAACTGTCTCTCATGTAGAGAAAGCCTATAAGAATGATATGCTTTTAACAGAACTGCATACTACATAAGACTCCAATGTAGACTGACTTTCAAGTCACCTTTCAAGTTCAAGTGCCTAGCTGTTTGAAAAAAAAAATATGATCAATCTTAACTGATACCCATGTTGTCAAAGAACATGCTTTTTGCATTACTTTGAAGCTTTTTTATAATATGACTATTTTCTAAACAACATTGTTTAAATATACAGTTACTGAGTAAATTATCTTTTGCATGTTAAGACAAAGTATTAAGCCAGGGGTCCCCAACCACTGGTCCCTGGACCGGTCCACACCATGCCAGAAAGCGGGCCGCACAAACAAGCAAAGCTCTATCCTCGGGATGCAGGCAGTATTTAAAACCACACACCCCTGGTCTGCGGAAAAACCTTTATCCATGGCACCGCCCTGGTGCCCAAAAGGTTGGGGACCTCTGTATTAAAACATTTGTTTAACATGAAATGAGACTGAAAAATTGTAAATGATTGAAAATATGATATCTGTCACCAATTAGAAAGATATGAATCTTTGGAAGAAAAAAATACTAAATTATTCATTATTAGGAAGTAAGACATAAAACTTGAATGCCACAATGAAAACACAAATTTCTTAATGAAATTCATTAACATATACTACTGTATAGCTCTATTAATACTGATTACTATTTTATATATCAATTTACACAGAAATGTCTTTTAGACTGTCTTTATAGGGCAGCTCAAAAAATAGCAGAATAAAAATAATAGCCATGGTAGTTGGGAATTCAAAGAAATTCATACAACATGAGGGGCATACAAGGCCGGACCACACTAGATGTGAAACACTCTATTATTAGATTGGATATAGGCATCAGTGGGAATTGCTGCTCATTTACCTTCCTCCCTGCAGCATTGCGGTATGCCTGCCCATGCTCCTGGATTCTGCTTCTGGGTTGGTAGCCCCAGGCTTATGGTTCTGGGGGACTCAGCTTGCCATCTCAAGGTTTGAGCACTGAAGTAGCACAGGAGTTCATGGCCCAACCATGGCAGCCTTGGCCCAACTCATTTATAGTTTGACTCATCCAGGAGGCAAAACAATGGATCTAGTGTTTGCCTTGGGGAAGTGGTGTCACGATCTGGATTTGGGCGACGCTAACGTCAGTCCCTTGCCAACAGTCCATTTAGGCCCTTTTAACCTAAAGTTCAGTGCAGCTGTCCCATCCTGCAAGGAGTCGGAACCTAGAATTACCCCCTCACACACACACACACACACTCAGGTGCCTCATGGACCTAGAGAGAGCTTGAGGTTTTCCCCAAAGCTCTGACATTTAGTCTGACAGATGTCCTTGCTGCTGTTTGGAATGAGCATGTGACAGGGATGTTGTTGAATTGCACCTGTGTGAATAAACTGTGCTTGCATTTTTTGTACAGCACCATGGTTTACTGAGCAGCTATAGGAATGAAGGGACACAAGAGATATCTTCTGGAGGAAGACAAAGAATGAAGTTGACAGAGCATATATAAGAGCCTATATTAGGACCTATCTTATGGCTACAAGGCAGCAAAGTATGCTTATTTCTCTGTACTTATTGCATCTACAGAGAACCTCTCAGCAGCTCTGTTTCAAGTGAAAAGGTACCTCCTAGGTAAGGAGCTGGGGGAGATCTTGCAGGACCTCTTGTGAGGAATATTCTCAGATTCTTATCAGTCATTCAACTTTACTGAGTTGACCTCTGGCTGGGCAAATCCTTTGAAAAATGACTGAAACACATCTGAGTCCTGTTATCTGGGAGGAGTTTGAGCCAGATGACCCTTAGGAAGTCAACAAGGTCCTTGTGGATGTAAGCTTGGTCAGCTGTGTTCTGGATACATACACCTCCAGGGTGGTTATGGTCATGGTGGAATATGATCAAAGAGGCAGTTAATCTCTTTGTGGGAGGGAGTGGGACTGCCATTTTGAAGGTGGCAATAGAGCACCCCCTTCTAAACACATCATCCTTGGAGGCAATATGTTAGAGACGTTTTGTCCAATTAGAAACTTATTTTATGGGAAAGGCTGAGAGGGAAGTTGGCACTCAGCTTCAGAGGCCTGTGGATAAAGCAGAACATCTGGATCGTCTAAGTTCGGGCTGGGGTACAATGTGGAGATGGCATTGATCATTCTTGCTGATGTTTGGAAGCTTGGGATGGGGCTGATGCAACTGTCCCGACTCTCCTGAATCTCTCAGCAGCGGTATTATTGACTGTGGTTTCCTTCTAAACCTGCTTCAGGAACTGGAAGTAGGAAGCACTATTTTGCAGTGGTTCTCCTCTTTTCTCTGTGGTTAGTTTTAGTCAGTGTTTAGTATGGGGGGTAGGTTGAGCATGAGGCTCCTACACTTGGGATGCCTCAGACAAAAATATCTTGCCTGAATATGTTGGGTAAGATCATTTGACAGCATGGGGTGTGGTATCATTGGTAGGTTGATGATATCCAGTTACGTATCTCAACCCCTAGGTAGGCGCTTGATGCTTTTGCACTGTTGACCCAGTGCTTTGAGACTGGGACGATCTGGATGGGGAACTGACTTTAATTTGACCCTGGCTAGACTGTGCAGCTTTGGGGTTTTGCCCCCGTGATCATCTCATGATCTGTCATCTTTGATTCTGGATAGAGTTGTGCTTCCCTAGACTAAGTGGGCACAGAACTTGAGGATCCCCTTGCATTCATGGCTCCTGTTTAATAAGCAAGTGGCAGTCACGGCTAGGCGGGTCTTTGCACAGATTCGTCTTGTGTGCCAAATGTGCTCTTTCCTGGAAAGGGAGGTTATTAGTCTCTTTCCATCTGGATTACCGCAATACACTTTACATGGGGCTGCCCTTGAAGATCATTTGGAAGCTACAAATTGTTTAGAATGCAGCTGCACCCACAGTATTGGATGTTTCTACTTGTATTGCAAAAGCTGCAATGGTTCCCAGTTTCCTTCTAGTTGCAATTCAAGGTTGTGGTGTCACCTATATAACTCTATTTATGCCACAGGACTGGGTTATTTATGTGACTGCCTCTACCCGAGAGTATATGCCCATCCTACCAGATTGGACAAGGTACACATGCTCCAGCTCCTTTCCCTGAAACCTTCCCTTTTAGTGGGACTTTGGAACCATTACCTTTTTATGGCCATCCCTACTTCATGGAACTCTCTGCCTTTGATTATTCAAAAGGATGTCTGGAATTGTGTGTAGGGCTTCCTAAGGAAACAACAAAGGCACTGGGGTTTGACTTTTTATATTTGTAATAGTTTTGGGTTTTATTGTTATTGTGAACCACTATCAGTCCTTAGAAGTAGTTCAAACAACAAAGTAAAAGTATAAATACTAACGCTATCTTTATTGCAAGATTACTGTAATATAATCTTGCACCCCTTAAAGCACATCTTCCCTTCCTTGTGTTTACTTTCCAAAGAACTGGGAAGAATCCTTATGAGATACTGTTTCTGCCCTCATTCCTTCTGTGGGATGAGATATCTTTTGTCTGATCACAGGGTGCTGCTACTCCCCCTCTTATCTCCTATTACAGCTGCCCAGATTTGTTTTAAGACTGTCATACAAATGTGTTTTAAGATGGGCATAAAAATCTTTTAAATATATAAATTTATAAACAGTTGCAGAAGTTTGGTAAAGACAAATATCAAACACATTGAAAAAAACACCGATTTTCCCCCCAAAACAAATCTAAATTTACCAATAGTCTTTCACTGATTTTGAAAAACAGCTGGTTAACCAGTGCAAATAATGTAAGGTAGGTATTACATTAACAATTTATCTTACTTCCTGCCAATATCCCAATGGTTATATTTGGAATCAATTGAAGCCTCCAAATTCTATTAAAAGAAGCTTCCCAAATAACATTACTGTAATCCAGTCTAAATGGAACTAAGGTAAACTCTATCCAAGAGACTTCTCTTATTCAAACTGATTATTAGAACTTTTTAGATTAAGTGCATGATCACAACTGTGTTTTAGTTAATATTTCTCTGTGTGGATGGATACCTATCAACTAAAACTGAAATATCATACTATACACATAGGACGGATATTTCCTAAGGTAAGAGTAGTTCTGAACAACAGATTGGAGATTCATAGTAAACTGAAGCTGTCTGTATCTACATCATAGGTGGGACAGAATAAAATTCATTTGACTGAGGCGTTGACAAAGCATAGTGAAATCCACCCATACAAATAACAGCACTTTTGGAATATTCTTTTAAAGGAGCATATAAAAATCTGCTGAACTGATAAGGCTACATATACCTATAATTTATTTATTTTGTAGTTAGTACTTTCATCCAAAAGGTGTATATTCATTATGTAGTTAAAAATAAAGTAATGGTACAGTTACTACAGAAAATCAGTAAGATTTCTATCATTACAGTTTAATCCCTCTAACCAAATTATTCTAATTTTAAAACTTCTTTGCAAAAAAATATCTATACTATATAGATATGTATAGGCACTGTATGTGACTATTAATATAAAATACTAGTAAATTATCTTATATAAAACTACAGATGTAAATTCACAAATACTGTTCACACTTAATTCAGAAATCAAGCAATCAGTCCATACAATTTGGAAGAATGATGACTGACACCACTATAGGTGTTTTATACTACACTACTTTTAGTATTATACTATTTTTGCTGTTTGAAATATTTCTTTAGAATTACAGTGATATACACAACTAAAAAGTAAGTCTGATAAGACTAAGGATCCTCTGAAAAGGATTAAACTGAATTATCAATTCAACAACGCCAAATATTATATGAATGCTCTAAGCAATAGAAAAAACTTATTTTAAAGAATCAAAAATAAATCTTATTGAATATCTTCAAACAAAATTATAAAGAAAATAATTTTGGGGTAACACTCCGTGTGTGTGTGTGTGTTGCGAAAATATATAGTATAATTTATATATTCATAGGAAGGGTAGTTCGAAAATGTTAAATAAATGCATTATTTTTTTTAAAAAACCCACTAACGTTATACAGTCTAATTAATATTTGACTTCCACAATAATTTGGGGGTTAGGAAATTCTGCATGTGTAACGTGACCAAGGTTTTTAATGTTGAGTCACTATGGAAGACAGGGGCGAAAATGTGTCTCCTAACAAACCCAAATGTTCGCCTTTAAGGCGCCATGAAACTTCCGTCGAGAAGGGAATGTTTCCGTGGCTTCGGACGACCCAGAATTCTGGCAACGTATTAAATAAGAAATCCGTCAGCGCACCAACTAGTAGAAATGACGTAGCTGAAGAAGAAGAGGCCCAGCCCTTTACTTTCGCCTCTACGAAATGTTATCTGTCTTGAAGGGGAAAGCGGGAGAGACTAAGACATCGCTAAAATAGAAGGCAAATCAATTTATCCGAATGGAAATTTAAAAAAAAAAACACCTCTCCATTCTTCTCCCTCAGAATGAACGAAAGGTAAGAAAATAAGGGCCAACTTACCCGACAAAGCGGACCCAATCAGTCAAACCAGCTACTGCCGGAAGCGAACATAGAAACAACAGGAAGTGACGGTGCAGCGCGCATGCGTTGAAGGACCACGAGGGCTCACATTTTCATCCACTCCTGTTTTCCGCGCGAAACCCTACAAGAGAACGCATGCGCACTGGTACCAAATGGTCTCCATGGGGATTCTGACTCGGTGAGGTGCTCCAGATCCGGGTCACTCGTTTCTTTCCGCACATATGCTTGAGGGGAGACGGGTATTCGCGTGAAAGAAAAGGAATGTATGAAATTTTCTTTTCCGCCGTCTTCTTTGCGCAGAGCCGCCGAAGCGCTGAACTGGCGTGATTCCTCGTCCGCTCATAGTCACTGGAGCAGAGCAGCTGTTTCTACCCGTCCAAAGCGATTGTCTCCTGTTGAGTCACCGCTCTAGGCGCCCCATTCCGACTGCTTCGCGAAGCATCCTTTATGTTCCTTTTCGGCCCGCTGGCTTTTCTGTCAGACTCGGGGCTTCGGTCGCAGGCAGAAACTCCACAGGTGAAGCATCTCTCAACTTTGGAGGGGCAGGTTTTTCTGTTTCAGCAAAAGATTTGTGGCACTTGGGACATAACACATAGATTAATAATCTCAGTCAATGTTTTCCAAGCTTGGCAATTAAGATGTGTGAACCTCAACTCCCTGAATTCACCAACCAGCATGTTGGGTCTACACATCTTAAAATTGCCAAGGTTGGAAAACACGACTTAGGTTTTAGCTTGACCCCATAGACTTCGTTTGGTGCAGTGGCCTAAGACGTAAAATAAGAGGAAGGATTTGCTATAATAAATAAATTCGTCGATAAATGCCACAAAGTACTTAGTTGTTTTTTTTGTTACGGATATTATTTCCACCTTGCTGAATAATGCTATTCCTGGAGTTGCCCTAAAAGGGATTTTGAGTTCCATTCTTAGCGACTACATACACGGGCCATGTAGTTTCCTTGACCACAATGCTGGAGTCTTTTGCTCTTGCTTTCTTCCTGAATTTTTTGCCCAGCTTGGAATTTCTGGTGGTCTCCCAACTCAGCAGCTGTACTTATTTTTTAGATCAGTTAAGTAATGCCACTTGGGGTGGGGGGCAGAAATGAATGCAAGTGTCAGGACCCACCCCAAACCACGTCTTAAGAAGACAAAAACTCTTGGAGTCAGTTCTAGTCCAAAAGGAATCTTTACTAGGACATGCTTGGTTGTGGGAATACAAGACAGGACTTAGTATTGTTTTACAAACTGAAATTTTATAAAGGGTTCCCAGTTCAGCCCCCCTTTCCTCAACCCCATTTGGTCAGTCCCCATCGTTCTACTTTGTGTCAACCTTTTCGTGGGGGGAAAAAAAGGAACTTCGAATCTTTATGGTTATTGCCTTCTTCCTCTCCCCCTCCCTTTTGATCCCCCTAGTTGAAAAGGTTTCCTTGGTCTTTGAAATAACCTAAGGCAGGCTGAATCCACATATGCTCCTCCTTCCTCCGGAGATGGCAGAACCCGTATGGGGGGATAATGTTTTAAACATACATTTATGAATGTGATATAAATGGATTCTGACAGCAAGCTAGAACTCATCCAAAATTACAAGGTTGTCTGACAAAAGGTGAAATTAAAAATAAAGTAGGATATGCTTTTGCTTGAGAATGCGTAAGTTTCATTTTTTTTGTCCCAACTACATGTTTTAAAATATATCCCATGTTTGATAGCAAGAATAAGGAAATGACTTAGACTATTCTCAAGTCAGCCTATTAGACCTTACATTATTCCAGCACAGATACAGAACTTTACACTTCCTTCTGTTAAATTATAGTGTGTGCTTTTCAGTCTACAACCCAAGCCTGTCTAGTTTTTTTAAAAAATTTCTCTATTTGAAGTGTTGTCACCACTCCCAGCTAATGTTACGATAAGCATCCTTCAACTTCCCCATCCAACTCATTCATAAAAATGGTGATCAGCCCATGATGCATAACAGTGCCCTCTAGTCCTTATGATATGATACTGTCTTCCATATTGAATTGGAACATTAAGCAGCACTCTTTGGGTGCAGTTCTGAGTCCATCAAACCAAGGTATCTAGCCCAAATTTTTAGAACTTTATTAAGGAGAATATTATGACACACTATATAAAGGTCCAAGTACACTATGTCTGCATTCTTCAATCATTTAAGCTGAAATCAAATTTATTGTTAACTTTCAAAGATCAGTAAGATTAATACCATGAGTTGTAGCAGATCTGCGCTGGTTGCTTTTAGTTGTAGCATACATGTCAAAAAATGCTGCACAATTATCTTTTTTAATATCTTGTCCAAAATACCAGGTTGATAGATCTCTGCTAAACTGATAGATTATGCTCTTTACTCTTCTGAGATCTTGCCAGTTCTGTATTTCTCAGCATTACCAAGCTTTTCTTCACTCACCTCCACTAGTTTTTTCATTACCCTGGGAAGTAATCTGTCTTGTCCTAAGCCTTTGGAGTGATGGTGGATTGCTGATATTTTCCTCCATCCATCCAGGATCTCTCCTGTATAAAATATATAATTTCAATTGTATCAAACAGGGCTGCAGTCACTTGCTTTCTCTTCATAGATGCTGTGATGTTGCTAAACCTTCTCAAAACATCTGGAGTGGATACCTAGAGCACTCAGAACTGCTCACCTCATGCAGCACCTGGGATTTTGAGCTTTCTGTGCAGTTTCTTACTCCATATATACAACATCTGCCATGAAGAAGACCTGCATGCTTATATTTAAACCCCCCAAAATAGCCAATCAGAAAGTGGACTGTAAAGCTACTGTGAAAGCTAGTTTTTCAGCCATTTACAGAAGGGCAGTTTTTGAAGTGCTGCATAATTAAAGTGTGCAAAGTCTTGTGTCCACATCAAAAGTAAGCATTTTTGAATGTAAGCCTAAGCAGAAATAATGATGCTGATCAGATACATGAGCTTGCCACTGATTTACAAGTACAGTTGACTGAAAATATAAAGGATTTCATTGCATATTCCCTTGCTGTGGTTGAGAGCACTGACATCACTGGCACGGCACAGCTGACAATTTTCATCTGTGGAGTGGACTCAAGTTTATGTGTTACAGAGGAACTTTTGGTTATTAAATCAATGCATGGCACTAGCACAGGAAAAGACATATTTGAAGCAGTATCTAAATGTCATGAAACTGCCCTGGGACAAACTTATGGGACTGATAACAGATGGAGCACCTTTGATGTGTGGGGAAAAGAATGGATTAGTGGGAAGGATGTGAGAGAAGATAAAGAGCGAGAATTGCTCAGGTGAGCTGACATCATACACCAGGAACATTATGCATCAAAGCCCTGAAGATGGAACATGTAATGAGCACTGTAACACAGACAGTTAATTTTATAAGAGCCGAACGTTTAAATCACCGTCAATTTAAGTCTTTTCTTGAGGAAATACGTTCAGGACTTGGTGATCTGCCATGTCACACAGAGGTGCAATGACTTGAGAAAAAGTGCTCAATAGATTTTTCGAGTTGCATAAGGAAATCTGTCAATTCATGGAAAATGAAGGACTCCACAGTTCTGCGGGATGAAAGTGGCTGTGTGAATTAGCTTTTCTTTGCGCTAAAACTAAGCATCTCACTGCACTAAATCTTCAGCTTCAGGGACAGGACCGTGTGATCACGGACATATATGAAGCAGTGAAAGAGTTCCAAGTTAGCCTGCAACCATGGGAGACTCAGATGCAGTAAGGAAACTTGAGTCACTTTCCCTGTTGCCAAACAATCATAAACCAAGTCTCTGCTGAGTTCTCAGATACTCATTTTGCTGATAAACTGAGCACACTTCACATGGAGTTTACATGTCGCTTTGTTGACTTTGAAGCACAGAAATTCAATTTTGGACCCGTCAGTAATCCATTTGCAGTTGACATGGAGAAAGCACCTGTAAACATCCAAATGGAGCTGGTAGAACTCCAGTGTAACAACACACTTAAGGCAAAGTATGATTCTGTAAGACCCACAAAATTTACCAGGTTCATCCCTAAAATGATGCCCCAACTCCGCCTACAAGCTGCTGGAATGCTCTGCATGTTTGGTAGTACATATCTGTGTGAGCAACTTTTCTGTGATGAGGGTGAACAAAAGCGCATACAGAGGTCTTCTTACTGATGCACTCCTCCATGCTGAGAGTTATCCTAAGAGTTTCCACAACTCAGAACCTAACCCCAAACATAAATGAACTTGCAGGCAAGAAAAGATGCCAAACATCTGGCTCAGACGAAATGGCGAGAGAGAACTAAATAGCTTAGGTTTTTTCTTTGTTTTAAATTTGTTTTTGTAGATTATTTGAAATATTTGTTCATATTTGAAATGTTAATCCT